>NC_041391.1:691978829-691979130 GCF_002162155.2 Triticum dicoccoides
GGACTCCACGGGATACTGTTCATCTCCACCGTCGACCTCCTCCAGCCTCCACGGGCTACCGTCGACCTCCTCCAGCCTCCACGGGCTCCTGTTCATCCAGCCTCCACCGTGCGCTACTCCACCGGCTACTGTTCAACCACCCCTCCACGGGCACCCCTCCACCATCTACTATTCATCCAGCCCTCCACACCACGGGGGCCTGTTCAACCACCCCTCCACGGCCACCCCTCCACCGTCTACTGTTCATCTAGCCCTCCACACCATGGGTTCCTGTTCATCCAGAGGCAACACCACCGCTCAC
>NC_041391.1:691979279-691998450 GCF_002162155.2 Triticum dicoccoides
GATCGGCTTCAGTTAGCAGCAGTAGCGAAGGAATTGCTCCATCGGGTTCAGTTAACAGCCATCGATTGATCGCTCGGGTTCAGTAACGCGTAGCCTGCAATGCAATCGCTCGGGTTTAGTTAGAGCCCAATGCCTCGCTCGGCTTCAGTTAGAGCCAACTCCTCGCACACACGCGCGTATGTACGAGAGAAACGCGCATCGCTCCGCCCCCGACCTCCCACCGTAACCGACAACTCCCCAAAATTTTCCTCCCCCTCGCTTCTACCATGGTTTTTTTCCGTCATGGACGGCCCAAAGAATGTCATGCAGCTGCGTCTCCGGCCCGCCCAGGACGAAAAGCCCATTTTCTGTCATGATTTTTTGTCATAGAAGTAGGAGCCCACCACATCTATGATGATACCGGGTTTTGTCACAATTATCGTCATAGAAGTGTCATATGTATGACAGGAAAAAAATTCGTTCGGCCCAAAATGTCACGGATGTGTCTTTTTTTGGTAGTGCCTTGATCTCCATCATAGCATGATTGTCGTCTCGCCAACTATTGCTTCTACAACTATCGCTACCGCTTAGTGATAAAGTAAAGCAATTACATTGCGATTGCATTGCATACAATAAAACGACAACCATATGGCTCCTGCCAGTTGCCAATAACTCTGTTACAAAACATGATCATCTCATACAGTAAAATTTAGCATCATGTCTTGACCATATCACATCACAACATGCCCTGCAAAAACAAGTTAGACGTCCTCTACTTTGCAGTTGCAAGTTTTACGTGGCTGCTATGGGCTGAGCAAGAACCATTCTTACCTACGCATCAAAACCACAACGATATTTCATCAAGTTAGTGTTGTTTTAACCTTCAACAAGGACCGGGCATAGCCACACTCGATTCAACTAAAGTTGGAGAAACTGACACCCGCCAGCCACCTATGTGCAAAGCATGTCGGTAGAACCAGTCTCGCGTAATCATACGCGTAATGTTGGTCCGAGCCGCTTCATCCAACAATACCGCCGAATCAAAGTATGACATGTTGGTAAGCAGTATGACTTGTATCGCCCACAACTCACTTGTGTTCTACTCGTGCATATAACATCTACGCATAAACCTGGCTCGGAAGCCACTATTGGGGAACGTAGTAATTTCAAAAATTTCCTACGATCACGCAAGATCTATCTATGTGATGCATAGCAACGAGAGGGGGAGTGTATATTCATACCCTTGAAGATTGCTAAGCGGAAGCCTTTATCAACGCGGTTGATGTAGTCTTACACCTTCACGATCCGCCCCGATCAAGTACCGAACGTACGGCACCTCCGCGTTTAGCACACGTTCAGCTCGATGGCGTCCTCGCCTTCTTAATCCAGCAAGACAGGCGAAGTCGTAGACGAGTTTCGGCAGCACGACGGTGTGGTGACAGTGTTGGTGAAGAACAATCTCCGCAGGACTTCGCCTAAACACTACGGAAACTATGATGGAGGACAAACTAGAGGGGACGGGGTTGCCGACACATGACTTGGTGTTTCTTGATGTGTCTTTGGTGCTACCCCTACCCCTCTATTTATATGTTGAGCCTTGGGGTCGAAACTTGGAGTAAAAGCCTCCACAAAGTCGGTTTCACCTGAAAGGCAAGAGTCCTTCTCAGACTCCAGGGCCAGACGCCAGGGTACCCGGCGTCTGGACCCAGACGCCAAGGACCCTGGCGTCTGGCCCCTGGACTCCACAAAACTTCCTTTTGCACTTTCCAAAAACCTTATGGGCTTTCCCCTTTGGCCCAAATAAAGTGTTCTCGTACCCAAACATTTCGGGAAACATCCGGAACCCCTTCCGGTGAATTCCAGAACCCTTCCGGAGACCTAACACTATTATCCCATATATCAATCTTTATCTCCGGACCATTCTAGAGTTCCTTGTCATGCCCGTGATCGTATCCTGGACTCCGAACAACATTCGGTCACCAACATACGTAACTCATATAATACTATATCATCAACGAACGTTAAGCGTGCGGACCCTATGGGCTCGAGAACTATATAGACATGACCGAGACACCTCTCTGGTCAATAACCAATAGCGGAACCTGGATGCCCATATTGGCTCCTACATATTCTACGAATATCTTTATCGGTCGAACCGCATAACAACATACGTTGTTCCCTTTGTCATCGGTATGTTACTTGCCCGAGATTCGATCATCGGTATCTCAATACCTTGCTCAATCTCGTTACCGGCAAGTCTCTTTACTCATTATGTAATGCATCATCCCACAACTAACTCATTAGTCACATTGCTTGCAAGGCTTATAGTGACTTGCATTACCGAGAGGCCCAGAGATACCTCTCCGACAATCGGAGTGACAAATCTAATCTCGATCTATGCCAACTCAACAAGTACCATCGGAGACACCTGTAAAGCACCTTTATAATCACCTAGTTACGTTGTGACGTTTGGTAGCACACAAAGTGTTCCTCCGATAATCGGGAGTTGCATAATCTCATAGTCGTAGGAGCATGTATAAGTCGTGAAGAAAACAATAGCAGTAAACTAAAACGATCAAGTGCTAAGCTAACGGAATGGGTCAAGTCAATCACATCATTCTCCCAATGATGTTATCCCGTTTATCAAATGACAACTCATGTCTATGGTTAGGAAACCTTAACCATCTTTGATCAATGAGCTAGTCAAGTAGAGGCATACTAGTGACGCTTTATTTGTCTATGTATTCACACATGTATTATGTTTCTGGTGAATACAATTATAGCATGAATAATAAACATTTATCATGAATTAAGGAAATAAATAATAACTTTATTATTGCCTCTAGGGCATATTTCCTTCAATATATATAAACTAGGTATGTCCTCGGAGATACCAAATACTTACTGGAGAGGCCGGATACACTACAAAAAAAATACACTTCCGTGATGATACGTGTTTGTCACAGTAGGTTGCGTTTTTTGTCATGCATGTACATCCATGACAAATTTATGACAAAATCAAGATAGTCATACCTGTGCTGTCGTAGAAGTGTTCCATGACATTACTAAAATTATCATCACGGAAGTGTCCACTTCCGTGACGATAAATTGCGCGTCACAGAAGTGCTTTCGTCAAGGGTCACCGACACGTGGCATCCACCATAACGGAACGCCGTTAAGCTATCGGGCCGGGTTTTGGATCCGATAACCCGTTAACAGCCCCGACCAATGGGGATTTTCCACGTGTAAAATCATCATTGGCTGGAGGAAACACGTGTCGACTCATCGTTGGGACAGATGTCATCCACTCATTGGACAGAAGCCGCCTATGATACGTGGACACGTGGCACGGCCCAACAGTGGCCCATTCCTGTGAAAAGGCCGGCCCGTTTGACTTGGTCAAAAGGTGGCGGGCCGACCCATGGAAAGCCTGTTAACGGCCTGTTCGCGTATAGCCCATTTACAGCCCGCTAACCCAAGGCATGTTACGCCCTATCCGAATTAGGCCCAGTAGCGTCATCTGAGCCATCAAATATGATTCCAGTCCGTTTTCACTTCTGGCCCATGTATGTCCCATGACGTCTTTCCGCCCATATGAGGCCCTTTGTAACTATTGGCCCATTAACGGCCCGTGTTGAAACTAGCCCGTAATGAACAGTATATCACTTTACACCCATAAACGGCCCGTGGTGAAACTGGCCCGTAATGAACAGTGTATCACTTTATACCCATTCACGGCCCGTTATTCCATTGGGTCGTTTCCAGCCCAAGTTATCTTTCGGCCTTCTGAGGGCCCATTTATTCTTGGGCTCATTTGCAGCATTCGGTTACTTATGGCCCATTACTGTCATTTTCTACTTGTGGGCCAAATTCAGCTAGTCGTTACAGTCGGCCCGTTTGTGGACCGTTAATCTGTTGGGCCATTTTCATAGCATCACCAAATACGGCCTATTAACGGCCTGCTATGGTCAGCCCATAAAACGTACTATTTCCATTAAAGGCCCGTGTACGGCCCATTAAAGGCCCGTACAATACCCATAAATGAGTCGGCCCTTAAAAGGCCCATGGATCCTACGAGACGTAGAAGGCCCATGATCCTACGAGACGTAGAAGGCCCATGGACCCGACGACCCATTGAAGGCCCATGGACCCGACGGCCCATTCAAGGCCCATGGGTCCGGCGGCCCATTGAAGGCACATGGGTCTGACGGCCCATTGAAGGCCCATGGGTCCGACGGCCCATACATGACCCATGGATCCACTACAAGAAATATGTCTACTTTTGACCACCACTATTGGTCACTGAATGGTCGTTGTTTTCCATTTGTGACTTTTTTGTGACCAAAAACAGAAGGTAAAAAGCTGGCAGTCGTAAACTGAAATTAACGACCTTCTTCGGGATAAGGTCGTAGAAGTTTACGACCAAAACAAAAGGTCGTTGAACCCATGACTGACCTTTTGTTTTGGTCACTGGCTGGCTGCCCAGTCCACGTCGTATCCGACGTGGCAATCTGACATGGCAAAGTTGCGACCAATTGAAAAGGTCATTACTTAGATTCAACCTGGTCCATTTCGGTGCTTTAGATGGGCCGAGCCCAACAATTCAGCCCATTTATTGTTTTTTCATGTGAATTTTTGGTTGGCTGCATGGGCCTGGCCCAACAGACTTATTTTTTGGGCAACAACATTTTACAGTCCACAATTTTTTGGGCCTCAGCCTTTTTCCAGCCCATTTGTCAATTTTCTTTTGTCTTTTTCCATTTTAAAGTAGGTCCCACTAGTCAATTGGGAACCAATTACCACAGGTCAATACTATATTTGTGTAATTAGATAATTTGATTCAAAAAGAGCCAACAAGGCATAATATTTCATACAACAGCCAACCAGTACATTACAATCCTGTACACCCAAAACTGAGATAGTACATTACAACAGCCAAGCAAAGTACATAGTACAAATCTGGTATTCAGCTATAAAATACAGCTAAATATACACATAACTAGCTCCAGTGAGCTAAAACGCATTCTGGGTGTGGTTTTTCTTTGGGATTCGTCTTCCTACAACTCATGTACACCCAACTTTTAAAGAATGAAGGCCAGCATCTGCAAATAATAAATTATGAAAAGGTAGAAAAATAATCAAGTGAATCCATGAATACAAAATTCTCATAACGATGAAAATTTGTTGCAAAACTTTAGATTTAACAGGGAACCATGCATATAAAAAAATTGTTGCAGAATTTTAGATTTAACAAGAAACCATGCATATAACATTCTCATAACATCAAAATGTGAGATATATTTTGCAAACGATAAGTACCAGCATAGTACAAGTTAACAGACATTACAAGCTAACAGTGATTTTTCCAATGATTTTCCACTTTAGAATAAGGCACATGCATCAATTTTTATAGTCAAGAACAAAGAAGATAGTGCTGACTAGAATAGGCCAGAGAGATGACATAACTTGGGCAGCCGAAAATGGTGAAATGATGATCTGCTTGTTCTTAGACAGCTTAATGAGCACCTGATATCAAAAAATAGTATTTTAAAGGAAAAAATAGGCTCCAATCAGCCTGCATACAACAATAAAACTGTTAGGAGAATATACAGTTACCAACATCATGCATAAAACAACTTTGATGATGTAATATTTACTAAAAATGACAAGCCAGGTTTCAAGTATAAACCACTAATGGAGCATGCAACAAATGTACTTGATATCAACTTAACTAATTCCACATGAGTCTTGTACGTTCCAATATACATGATCAGTCCAAGATCAAGCTTATTCAGCAAATAAAGTAAAGAGGATCACCACCATAATGGACCAATGGGTACAAATCGACCAAAAAAATCCCAGTAGAAGCTAATGCACAAAAATATTCAACATTCCTCATAAGCATGCTGAATTAATCACATTTTGGTTCTAAAAAATGGAGAGAGGATCAGCACCATAATGGACCAATGGGTACAAATCGACCAAAACAATCCCAGAAGAAGCTAATGCACAAAAATATTCAACATTCCTCATAAGCATGCCAAATTAATCACATTTTTGTTCTAAAAAATGGAGAGAATAGATGTGCCTCATGAGTAATCCTATGAGATAACTAGAAGAAAAACAGTGAAGGGAATCTGTAGTATAATCCATTCAGAACAATACTCAAGCCAGTCAGGTTAAGCAACATATGCATGTGAGTTTGATCTTCAGGATTAATAGAACAAGACAGATAAATTAATGACTTTTCTGAAACTATAAGAGATAGTAGCACACATACTGTAACTATTCAACTTTCAACTATAAGAGGCTATAGACTATCAAATAAAGAACATCAGTTACAGAACTCTGTATCAGGTAGGCAGTAAGCATGCTTAAAAATCACATGGACATACCTATACATATTTCCCATACTACATAAGTACTAAACAAACAAACAAGTGCTCACTTGAAAACCTTCCATGCACATGATAGTAGCTCTTCCCTCGTATCATATAAAAAATATTTGCCAAGTAACATCAGACTGCTATTCACATACAGCAAGAGAACCTTCCACACACACCATTATTTTAACCCACGAGAGAAAAGAAAGGTCCTTATCATCAGGTACAAAAGCAGAAGCATTCAAACAACTAGAGAAGCACAACAGCAAAAGCATTGAAAGAGCAGCAGGCTTGGACTGTGACATGTCATATCTTATAAACTTAGGCAAGTGTTCTCAGGTTATCCTTAACATCATGCACTAACTTGGGTAATTAGCATCAAACAATACATATCAAGACAAGGCTAGGCAAGATAATAAAGACTTGGGAAAATATAGCAGAGTTATAAAAAATGATATGTGCCCTTAAAGAGAGGGCAGTGTCAAGTGCAGCCACAGACATAGGCATTAGCCGCACCCATGACCCCTGGACACTCTCACAACCGAAGAGGAGGTGCCTTGCATATGGTCTCCTTCGAGTCTGCGAGAGAAAGAACGAGGTGAAGGTCAATACGCATCACACTCATCTGGTACAAGGAGATCATCAAAATGCATCACACTCATGATCATCAAAATGCAACAGCATGAACATGTAGCAGCAAATGAATATCCATACACAGAATAGCACGATTGGATAGCTTCAACTGCTTTGCAAGTACTTCAACGTACTATAACAACACAATGGCTTAACATGTCATGTTTCTTAAAGCTAGAATGTGGCACTAAACCAGCCAAATCGATTAATTAAAATTAGAAGATAAAATCTAACACTGCAAGAGCCTGTCCAAAGGTAGAACTATGACAGGAAAATTTGCTGGCGCAAGTTGATACAGGCGAGCATGTGGGAGAATAGATGTATGGCTACATGAACCTGAACATACGTAGTAGTCTATAAACATCCGATTGAAACTAGCAGGAAAGTAATCTTGTACTAATGTACTCTGGGAAATACAGTAACAAATGCATGATTATAAAAAAAGCTCGACTGATAAAACAACTGCTATGCGTCAGGTGCCACAACAAGCAAAAGAAATTGAACACCCAAAAAGAATAACATCCTTGTTCTAGCAAATACAAAACAGAGAGAAGGCTGCAAAGGAAGATTTCTCAAAAAACAAGTAGCCATTTCTGCTAAGATGCAAATGGATATCAATACTTCACACAATGGCACAACAATTACAGCACAATAGCTTACTCCAGGTTCTTATTTAACTCAAGAGGTGGCACTAAACTAGCAAAATAAATTTAAAAGGAATATGCAATCCAAAACTTTAGTACCTGCTAGGGATTCCAAAGATAAAACTACTACATCATGTTAACTATTAGTATGGCTACAAACAACCTCTTACAGACATCAACTTCAATGTCATCAAGCAAGCAAATCGCTATGACTACATAAATAGAATCCTAAAGTAATACACTATGACAAGTAAAGATTAACAAAGCATAACAGAGTGCAAACAAAAATCATACAGTTCACATGTCACATAATTAGCAGGCATAGAATCATACATTTATTGTGATTAGCATGCATAGAATCATATAGTTACCATCACTAGCAGGCATAGAATCATACAGTTACCATGACTAGCCGGCATATGATCTTATGGTGATGCACCATATCAAATACCAGTACATGCATTGAGCAAATACAAGTTTAGCCCACAATGAACAGGGGGCGCTAGGCAATCCAGTAGCAATGTCATATATAGGTAATAATAACAGGACCTTAGATAATTAGTTTTCGTTCTTACTTACACAAGTTGACAGAATGTACTCAATATATTCTAATAAAAAGGATTGGGAGCAGAGGGAGAGGGAGGTGGAGATGGACATGCTACCTGCTGCTGCGGTGGTGCCTCTTGGTGGTCGTGCTTGAGCTCCTCCTCCTGATGCTGCTCACTGACCTGCAGGCCAAACAAGACCATGCGTGAGCTGCAGCACAGGCACATACAAGAAGTGAAGGTAAGGAGAAGAACCTGGAAGAAGAGAGGTGCTCTGTCCTCCTTCGTCCGTGCCCGTCCTCCTCGTCCGTGCCTATGTCAAACAACCACCATTCATCGCTTGCGAGCACCATGCGCCTTGGTTGGCCATGAAGCTCTTGTCCTCTGCTGCACGGATGAAACCCAAAGCATCAGTACAGCTACACTGGCACATAGTACAGACATGGTATTATAGACATTCTATAATTTACTAGCACCCAAATATATATACATGTGCAAATGTTGTTTGAAGATTTGTATCTACAGAATGTTGTGTGGAAATTGTTATTGCTGTAGATGAATCCTATATATTATTGTATATATACTCACTGAGTTACAATAGTTGTGGTGCAGTGTGCAGGTTATTTTAGAAGATGCCACGTGCAAATTCTTATCTCTATAGGTGATTCTCAATAATTATAACAAAGAAAGGTTAGTAAGTGTTGGTCTCCATCTCCAATATATCTGTTGGATTTTAATTCAAATCTTTTCCTAGGTGGCAATATGAGTTAACATATTACCTGGAGGTCGTCCTGAATTTAGGATACAGAGCTGCATTTCTTTCAATTAATAAAAGGACCTATTATATGCAGATCATCGTCGAAAACTGACTACGGTACAACATCGTCGAGAACAGATCATCAAAAGCAAAATGGAGGAGCAGGGTACTTTACTCTCTGATGATGGTATATTGACATGGGCCGTTAGTCTAGTCATGGAGGAGAAATGTAAAAAAATCAGTAAACATGCTAGTGCTCTGCATAGTGTTGCTCCATAGCTCAACTGAACTTTAGAAAAAAGTAAGACAAAGAAAGTACAGTTCGTGACTTGAGAGGCCAGGATTGAGGGTAAAAACGACTGACCCAAGAGACCAGAGTCTCGTCGTCCTTGTTGGGCTCGTCGGCCAGGATCGGTCTCTTGTCGGTGATGATCTCCAGAAGCACGAGGCCGAAGGAGAAGACGTCGGACCGATCGGTTATTTTCCTGGTGTTGGTGTACTCCGGCACCATGTACGTGCCAAACCAGTCAATGCCATTGGGTGCGTTTTATTCAGGTCAGGAACAGGTAAACGTAACGGCAAGGAAATTGGAATGCTAGGCTTACCCAAAAGTCCCCATCACCCGGGTAGAAACATGGTTGTCATCTCCATGCTGGATCTTGACCAGCCCAAAGTCGGCAACTTGCACGAGACAGAAAAGCTCGATCATAATCAGAGATGAACATTCAGAATATATCTTCCAACCAAACAACATGATCCCGTCATGCATTTTTACCTTGGGCTCAAAGTTGTCATCGAGAAGGATGTTGGCCGCCTTGATGTCGCGATGGATGACCTTAGAATGACCTGACAAGATACATTTAATCGAGGCCAGTTATGCAGTGCAACAGTGCATCGTCAGTCAGTCATACAAGTTCACATCAAAATCAATGGAGACATCCAGCGACTTACAGTCCTCTTGCAGGTATGGCACGCCCTTGGCCGCCACGAGCTTGATCCGCCACCTGCGCTCCAAGTCCACCAGCGTCGGCCCGTCGCCGTCGTGGTGCAGCCGATCTCCATCTCGCCGATTAACGCAGGCGACGCTTGCCCTCCATCTCGCCGATCTCCAAGTCCTTGCGGTCCTCGACCTCCTGGGGTGCGGGGATGAGGTCGGGGTGTGCAGAGGATGTGGCTGATGGATGTGCGCCAGAAGGCGCATCCCCGCGCGCGGGCGACGTAGTAGAAGCCCGTGGCGCAGGGGATGAGGCCGTGCGACGAGGCGCGGATCCAGCTCGACAACGTTGCGGACCCAGAAGGCCCGCTATGGTGGTGGCGGATCTGGTCACGGACTGGCCTCGTCGGCCCGATCTGGTGCCATGGGAGAGAGGGAGAGGTGCGGTACAGAGTGGTGGCCGGGGAAGGATCGACGGCGGTGGGGGTGAGAGGAGGACGGCGGGATTCCTGCCTGAGGTTGCCAGGATCGGCCACCGGAGGCGGCGGGCGGCAAGGGAGGGGTGCAGAGCAAGGGTTCGCGCGAGAGAGAGGAGGTCACGAGGGATGGGGTTGACTGGGGTTCGAGAGGGGGGTTTGCTGCCGTGGGTTGGATGGATGGACGGATGGAATGGTCGGATGGATGCCATGTCATAGATCCAAGCCACAAGTAATTCTACCAATCAGAAGCTTATGTAGTTTTTTCTTTTTTTCTCTTATAAGGCAAATGCCCAATGTTATGTCAAAATTCATGGCAAAGTTTGTCCAAATGGTCTCATATTTTGCATAAGTGTGCATCTTGGAATGAAAAACGATGTTGCTAAAGGGAGTTTTCATTTTATTTGCACAAAAAATTTATTTTCCATTTTTCGAGTGCCCCAAATAGGTTTTTTTGTGAATGACCTACCATATATTTGTTGCAAAATTGTACCGAACCAATTTTCTAAAATATTAGGTCATATTTAATGAACAATTGACCAACTGGTTGGGTGTCAAAAGTTTTGATCCACCTTTCGTTAAAAAGACAAATTCCCGCCGATTTAGTAGGAAGCGGGTCAAATTTGAACTGCAGCTGCCTCATAGTTTGCTCTTTATTTTTTTTCAAAAATCATTTCTAGGTACATAAGTATCTATTTAATCAGAGAAACTTCAAAAGTTTTCCAAGATTCAACCACTAGCTAGGAACGGTCAAGCCCGCTATTTTGACCGCATTTTGAAACGGGCATAAAAAATTCAAGAAACTCAAAAAAATGGAAAATCTTCGCATTGTGTCATTATATGTGACCAAGTTTCCAGGAAAAATAATGAACTTATAATACAAAAATTATTTTAAAAAAGTGTTATCAGAAATGAGCTATCATGCGTGAAGATGCATGGCTTTCAAGCCAAATGATCAATCTTATGGCCACATTCATGGCATAATTTGTTCAAATGATCTTATATTGTGCATAAGGGTGCATCTTGTAATTCCAAACAATGTTGCCTAAGGGAGTTTTCATTTTCTTTCCACGAAAAATACATTTTCCATTTTCCGAGTGCCCGAAATGAGTTTCTTTTGTGAAGGACCTACCATATATTTGTTGCAAAATTGGACCTAATCAATTTTCTAAAATACGAGGCCATATTTAATGCATAATTGACCAAATGGCTGGGTGTCAAAAGTTTTGATCCACCTCTGGTGAAAAAGACAAATTCCCGCTGATTCAGTAGGAAGCGGGTCAAATTTGAACTCCAGTTGCCTCATAGTTTGCTCTTTATTTTTTCCAAAAATCATTTCTAGGTACATAATTATCTATTTAATCAGAGAAACATCAAAAAAAACAAGATTCAACCACTAGCTAGGAACGGTCAAGCCCGCCGTTTTGACTGCATTTTGAAACGGGCATAAAAAATTCAAAACAAATAAAAAATTGGAAAACATTCGCATTATGTCATTAAATGTGACCAAGTTTCCAGGAAAAATAATAAACTTGTAATATGGAAATTATTTTAAAAAAGTGTTCTCAGAAATGAGCTATCATGCGTGAAGATGCATGGCTTTCAAGTCAAATGATCAATCTTATGGCCACATTCATGGCATAGTTTGTTCAAATGATCTCATATTGTGCACAAAGGGTGCATCTTGGAATGGCAGACAATGTTGCCTAAGGGAGTTTTCATTTTCACTGGACGAAAAATTCATTTTCCATTTTTCGAGTGCCCGAAATGAGTTTTATTTGTGAAGGACCTATAATATATTTGTTGCAAAATTGTACCAAATCAATTTTCTAAAATTTTAGGACATATTTAATGCACAATTGACCAAATGGTTAGGTGTCAAAAGTTTTTATCCACCTCTGGTGAAAAAGACAAATTTCCGCTGATTCAGTTGGAAACGGGTCAAATTTGAACTGCAGTTGCCTTATAGTTTGCTCTTGATTTTTTCCAAAAATCATTTCTAGGTACATAAGTATCTATTTAATCAGAGAAACACGAAAAAAATTCCAAGATTCAACCACTAGCTAGGAACGGTTATTCCCGCCGTTTTGACCGCAGTTTCAAACGGGCATAAAAAATTCAAAACAAAATCAAAAAAATTCAAAACATTCACATTGTGTCATTATATGTGACCAAGTTATCAGGAAAACTTATAAACTTTTAATACGGCAATTATTTTAAAAAAGTGTTCTCAGAAATGAGCTATCATGCATGAAGATTCATGGCTTTCAAGTCAAATGATCAATCTTATGGCCACATTCATGGCATAGTTTGTTCAAATGATCTTATATTGTGCACAAGGATGCATCTTGGAATTCCAAACAATGTTGCCTAAGGGAGTTTTCATTTTCTTTGCACGGAAAATACATTTCCCATTTTCCGAGTGCCCGAAATGAGTTTTTTTTTGTGAAGGACCTGCCATATATTTGTTGCAAAATTGGACCTAATAAATTTTATAAAATAATAGGCCACATTTAATGCACAATTGACAAAATGGTTGGGTGTCAAAAGTTTTGATCCACCTCTGGTGAAAAAGACAAATTCCCGTCGATTCAGTAGGAAGCGGGTCAAATTTGAACTGCAGTTGCCTCATAGTTTGCTCTTTATTTTTTCCAAAAATCATTTCTAGGTACATAAATACCTATTTAATCAAAAAATATGGTTTGGTGGCGATACGTCGAGGTTTGGACGGTGGCTGAGGGCCCCAACTGTAGAGCGTGTAAGCTCGCATGCCCGTCGCATGGTCACCGTGTGACCATGGTGTTGCCATGCGTTCTGGGCGGACTAGGATTGTCTAGTGGGTTGGGCACTCCCCAGGTAGGTGCTAGGAAGAAAATTATAACATAAGATTCTCATGAGGAGACCGAACAATGCTCAAATATGAATTAGCAGCCAAGTGTTTGATTAGCGGTATGGAAATGCACATGGCCAATGGGCGTGTGTTTTGGCTGAGGATGATCATATACTAAGAAGAATGTGTTCACAAATTTTTAGGGAAATCATGAATATATAAATAACACTTCCTTCACAAAGTGTTGCTCTGAACAGAATAGGAAAATGAATATTGTTGAATTATTTTTGAACTAGGCAAGGAAGGTTTTTGACATATTTGATGAAGATATGATCCAAAGAATTTATGAGAATTTTTTGGGAATTTTTGGAATAACAGAAATATAGGTTGCTTCAGAACCTAGGGCAAAAATTGACACATGGACATGACACATAGGCAAAACTGATGAGATGGTGCCTAGTCATTGCAACCCACAACAATTTATAAGGCTATGACCATCTATATTGGTCATTAACAACTAGAAATAAGGCAGCGTACTAGCGCTGTTTGCTTTATGACCATTTCATGTAAGGAAATTATGACATTTCTAACCAAAATGGTCGCAACGGTTTAGGGTTTGGAGCCCCCCGAACAGCCTTTGACCAATTGGTCTCAAATGGTCATAGATCTATGGCCAATTCTTCCAGGGTCACTGACAGAAGGTCACTAGTTGACATATTTCTTGTAGTGATCGTACGGCCCGTGAAGGGCCATGGTCGGGCGAGTTGGCCCCCATTTGAATGATATAGCATATTCAAAGAATTATCCTACTCAATACTATCACCTCTAAATAGCATACACTATACAACAAAGAGATCAAGGCATAGAAAGGTAGAATAATCCTACACCATACAATAAAGAAATTACAACCGATTATACCCACTGAGCATTATGGTTCGGCACAGGTGTTAATGAAACATACACAAACAGCAAATTACATACACTGGGCAAATACAACTCATACATCATGGATGCGCATCAACTTAACTCCATTTGAACTATAATTGATTGGCCGGATTCAGGTAGCACAAATTTCACTCTGCAAAATCTCCAATTCCTTCATGGTTACCTCAGCGTCTTGTTTCATTTTTTGACTCCTGCATCTAATACCTGCATGTCCAGTCTCAACTTGTTGATTAAATATTGACAATCATGTACACGTTGTCTTGCCACCTCTAGTTGATGCTCGAGAACATCAGCACATTCCAATTCCAATCCATAATCATTCGGTAACAACCATGCCACATTGCTCGCAGATCTTTGTGTTGATGTCACTTCATCCTGAAATGTTTCTGTAAGTACACATGACTAGGGCAAAAATATAGTTACAACAGTGAAGCGAGCAAGACACTATTTTGTACTACATGGAAAAACATGACTAACAATAATGTTACACGTCATGAAGCATAAGAAGGTGATATTTTAAAAATTATAAGAAAGATAGTCTGTGCAGCCTGCATACAGAAATCCCTCTTAGTTCACCAGAGAAGCATGATGTTGGGGCCCAATCGAAAACACAGACAAGTTACAAATTTAGACAACGCATTGCGTATAAGCAAGCAGTTGGCCATTCTGTATCTCAATTAAAGTCTTAGGGAGCATAATGAACAGCAGAGGGTTTCATACAAACATACTACAACAGGCAAAACTATGCAATCATTAGCGTAGTATAAACTAGATTGTGAGCCTCATGCATAGACTTCAAAGCTTCAGGCACACTTCGGCAGAGTAATTAAATGGTAAGGCCTTTAATTATGTAAACTAATAGTTATACAAGTGCCGAACATTAGGCATGATTATTTGGGCATCTCATTAACTGAGGACAAATAAAGTAATTGAAAAGAGCAAATTAACTATGCCTGAAACAAATAAGGAATTGAACTATTGAGTTGCATACAGTGACTTACCTTAGCAGGTTGAAGAGGCTCAGCACAACTCCTACTTCTCTTGCAAGGCTCCTTCCTAACATATTGTACTTGGAAATCCTCAATCTTATCTTCATTGCACCCCTCTGCAAGGTGACACAAACTAGTTACTCGTCTCCTTGGAAGATAAATATGCATACTTTCCAGTCTGTGAACACAAAAGGATGAGATTATAACAAAACAACACCACATAATGAAACATGCCGCATCTCTTGCACTTGCACACAATGAAATGAGAATTTACTATGTCTGCACTACGTAAAAACTAGGCATACCTTCGAACTAGATCTCCAGGTACTCTTGGAGAGCCTACTGTAGTGTACAGCCAAACCTTTATGCCACCTATGAGTTAGACAAGGCCCCACTACAGTAGCCCTTGGTGTTTAAATCGTTGACAAGCTCTGTTAGAGTGTTAGGTCAAGAACAGCAAGTAATCAAAGCAAACAGTCCTAGTATGGCTGGCTCATGCAAACAAGCAATTGAACAGATGTGTGAGCAAATCTTACATATCAAGAAAAGAAGCAAAGAAGGAGGCTTAAAGACCATCACTTGACTGACCAGATTTAAGGGGCATTTAAACATCATGTGCAACGTATGAACTAACATAAACATTGCATATTCCAGATTCTACAATGGAATGCACATGTATTAGGTTATGCCATGTATGATGATGCCTAAATGTACAAATAGCAGGCAGGAGTGATTCATCATTGCACGCACAATTGAATTGCGGGTTAAGGGCCAGTTCGATTCCGTCTTTTCAGGGCATATTGTCAAAATAAGCCATAAAAGATGTAAAGAAGTCATTTTTGAGTTATGGGCTTGGGCTTAACTAATTTCGCTTTGGAGGGGGGTGTTTCGGGTAGAACCTCACTAAAAATTGAAGGGAAGGGGAATAGTGAAATGACTCTGTTGTCTGCCTATATTACACTCAAAATGCAACTGTTGATGCCCGTGTCACACCTGACCCTCAAGTAAAAACAAACACGCAAGCATTCATTGCCTGCCCGCTTGCATCTCCTCTCCCCTTTCCCTCTACCTCGATCCCCTGCCTGCAGCACTAGGGTTCTTCCAGCGAGCCGTCACCACTGGTCCCATCTGGCCTGGTCCTCGACGATGCTATGTCCAGCTAGGCTACATGGCCGACGGGTAGGGGAAAATCTCCCTGGCTGCTCCTCCCTCTGGCACCGCCCCTCATTCTCATGGTCTCCAGCAGCTGCTCCACTGTGGTTCGTCCAACGCACTACTCCGGCGGGTGCTGCACAACTACGGCTGATGCCACACTGCAGCAGAAGGCACCTTATTCCCCCTCCCCTCCTCCCAGGCCATGGCCTTGAGGTGCTGTTGAAGGATGAGCTCATCCAACAAGGTGAGGATCTCCTCTGATTTTTTGCCAAATTTTCATTCTGATCCACTATATGATGAATTGCTATGAGCTGCTTCTGCTGCTGCTATATGATGCATTGCTATGAGCTGCTCCTGCTGCTGCTATATGATGAATTGCTATGAGCTGCTCCTGCTGCTGCTGTATGATGAGTTGCTATGAGCTGCTGCTCCTGCTATATGATGAATTGCTATGAGTTGTCGCTGCTGCTATATGATGAGTTGCTATAAGCCGCTCCTGCTGCTGCTATATGATGAATTGCTATGAGCTGCTCCTGCTGCTGCTATATGATGAATTGCTATGAGCTGCTCCTGCTGCTGTTATATGATGAGTTGCTATGAGCTGTTGCTGGTATATGATGAATTGCAGACTACTGCTGCTGTATGATGAGTTGCTATGAGCTGATGCTGCTGCTATATGATGCTTTCAGGTGGTGCTGCTATATGATAATAACCAGCCACTTGGACCATCGAATTTCAATAAATAATTGTTCTTCATTTAAATGTGGGTCATGCATTCTTCGTTTAAATTAGGCAATGGGATCTCTATGGAAAACATTGACCAAAGTAGATTGTGCCAAGTAGATGGTATCTTTGTATTTGCATTTTGAGCAAATAGTGATGGTCTATTTTCCCATCATATTAATTACTGCACTGGATTCAATTTGTGATGTTTGCAAGTCAAATTAATTTCCATATGGGCAGCAAAATGAAAAAAATATAATGCAATCTAGACTTTCCACTGATCATACCAAAGATAAGCTGAAAACGCAATGAAAAGAACTGGTTGGCTTATTACATGGAGCTTATATTCACATGTGCTTATTTTCTTAGGATAACTCATAATAATTGTCCCTGAGAAACTTGGCTAATAGAACTGGCATACAAATAACTGCAATGGAGGAGTGACGTACCATAGCACACTGTATAGGCTCACCGCGGTCTCTCCTTTTTTGCGATGTTCCATGAAATTGCCACATACATGTTATACTTTTTCATTGTGTAACCCTATCTGCAAGTTGACACGGCTAATTTCAGACATCTCTACATGATACTACATTGCATATCCCTTGCGCATATTTAAACCACCAATTAACGATTGTGTGTGTACCATAAACTAGCCATGACTCTGTATGCTGGACTAGCAGGCACTCTAAGGGAGCCTAATGTAGTGCACTGGAATTCCTACATGCCACCTACGATTTTGTGTAATGTACTGCCCCTGTTCCTAAATATATGTCTTTGTAGAGATTCCAGTATGGACCACATACAGATGTATATAGATGCATTTTTGAGTGTAGATTCACTCATTTTGCTCCGTATGTAGCCTATAGTGGAATCTCTAGAAAGACTTATATTTAGGAACGGAGGTACGAGGTAGTATCATGTATGACATCTACATATCTAATTTAGCAGCCAATAGTAGAAATCATTGTCTGCACAAAGGGATTACTGGTGGAAAATCCTAGCAAAGCACGCTGGCAGGCACAGAACAATACAAGAGAGAGACGCGCTTACAAGATCATAGCAATGCCTCAGTCTAGGATCTTGGTTGGCCAAGCTGTTAGATCTAGAAGAAACATCTTCCTTGTAGTTTTTGCCAACTGCATAATAGGTAACAGCGACCGGTTAGTATATTTGAAGTACATCGGGCAGGTGATGCTGGACGGGTTTAAAGGTGACAAGTACCTAGGCCGTGGCGGGTGCTTGGCATCTCTCCAGACGGTGGGAATCAGGTTAGAAACGTCAAGGGTGATGACGCTGCGCTGGCTGTCGGGGTCCGGTAAGGAGATCTAGAACTGTCGAGTAGGGTGTTTGTGGAGCGGCTCCGGTAGGGTGGACTACGGTGTGGGCGAAGCGGATCTGTGGCCGTGGATGAGGGCGTAGGTGAAGCTGGTCCGGTGGTTGGGTTAAGGATGGTGTCGACGACGCGGATCTGTGGCCGTGGACGGGGCATCAGAAGTTGCTCCGGTGGTTGGGTTAAGGATGATGTCAACGACGCGGATCTGCGGCCATGGACGGGGCGTCAAAAACTGCTCTAGTGGTTGGGTTAAGGGTGGTGTCGACGATACGGATCTGCAGCCGTGGACGTGGCGTCAGAAGCTGCTCCGGTGGGTTGGATGAGGGTGCGAGGAAGCGGATCTGAGGCCGTGGACTTGTGAGTTGGCAAAGCAGCCCCGGTAGGGTTGAGAATGGTATGGGCGAAGCTACTCCGGTAGGGTTGACGATGGTGTCGACGAAGCGGCTCCGGTAGGGTTGAGGAAGGTGTCGGCAAAGCGGCTCCGGTAGGGTTGAGGAAGGTGTCGGCGAAGAGGATCAGAGGCCGTCGACGGGGCCGTCGATGGGGCGGCTCCGGGGGGTGGACGAAGCATCTCCGGTGGGGAGTACGAATGAGCCGTTGCAGATGCGCGATGGTTGACGAGAGTACCAGTGAAGCAGATCCGGCGCCATGGACAAAGACCGGCACTGAATGGGCTATGGTACAGTGTTGGATGAGCAGTCTACTTGTTTCTAGGGGAGGTGGGAGGGGTAGATGCGGCTGTAGAAGCAGATCCGGCGAGGTGGACGCCGCTGGCAGTGAATGGGCTATGGTACGCCGGTGGATGAGCAGTCTAGGGTTTCGAGAGGGGAGGGGAGAAAGGG
>NC_041391.1:691999004-692018803 GCF_002162155.2 Triticum dicoccoides
GTGATGTAAGATGCTCTGGTGCTGTGGAGTTAGTCGTTTTTGTGGGAGGGGGAGAGGAAATGGGGGTGTCGTGTAGTGGGGGGAACCGAAAGTTACCAAAGCAGCCCCGACCTATCATGTAGATGAGGGCGGTATTGTAACTGTTGGTCTTCGTGCACCAAGGACAAAAGGGGGATTTCGCATGCTAAAGACTAAGGTGGCGGAAATTTTAGAAGGAGGCGGGAGATTTTGCCGCCTGCGGGGTCGTTTGTATCCGGTTTCAACTAATTTTGGACCGTGCTAGCGGGAAGGTCATGCTAGACTGTGTACACGGGGCACGCGTCAGCAGTTAATAACTGGTGTGAAGTCCACACCAGGAAAAAGACAATAACTCGGGATGATGCGCCGATAACTTGGATGTTCACACGGGCGCGGCGAATCATACGGGTGTAGTGGCACGTTCACAAAAAAGGGATCAAACACCCAGCCTATGTATTTCTCATGTAAATAGATAATTTAGTGCCATTGGTTATTTACTTTAAACATAATTGATGTGTTAGTGTAGAGGCGCACAAAAAGAAATGAATATTGTAGTCAGCTACTTAAAAGTGTTACCTCATATTATTACATAGCCTCCATTTCATAAATTGTGTACCCGTTGAATTCATATATGAATATTACATAAATTACTTCAAAATAGAAACTTAAATCATCCAAGACTAATGAATTTGAATGCAAGAGTAACAATGGTGCATGTACATGATAGCTACATTGGTTGTTTGAAGAAACATCACTGTAACTTTGGCATGCACAACTGAAAAGGTTTATTTAAATAGAGAAAAATGTGATATGTGAGTGTCCAATCTTTATAGCGTTGAATCGATATTGTACCTTTGGCCACGATACGAAGTAGATATTGACTTATGTTCAAGCGATGCACGTCCACGATCGCTAGATAATGATACATGAATGAATTGTGCAATCTCTCACACACGCATACATATCTCATTTCCATGTGGGCATCGCAATCACACACGCGCACTTTGTGTATTTCTCTCCCTCCGTCAGGGTTAAATTTGTCTTTCTACCCAGTCCTACAAGTCTCTCACACAGAAACACACACACTCTCTATGTCTAACACGCCCACCCCTTTAATTCCGCCCACCCACACCACTAATGTCTCAAAGTATAATAATGTCTCTCACACATATGCTATCTATGTATCCCTTAATATAGCTAGATATGTGTCACACAAACTCCTTATCCCTGCTAGCAAGATGCCCATGCGTTGCACGAAACATCAAGATGCATTTGTATGAGAAGTTTATCTTGTGGGACAAAAGGATGAACGACAGAATGCCTTATTTGCAAATGCGGAGAGGGGTGTGGGTATCTTTTTGCAAAATTGCCATAGTTTCCTTCCTATCCATCGGATATAAATCGGATGGCCTATATTGCAGGATGGCAGGAACACCATCATCACCAACTCTGTTTTTTTATAAGAGTAGAGATATGTGAGTGTCACTGCCCCCCCACACCCACACCCACACACCCACACTTCCCAACACCAAAGGAGTAGGGTGACACCTCGATCTTGATACAAATCTATCGACTAGCTTCTCTCTCAAATATACACACACACACACTACCCGGCAGCGAAGGAGTAGGGTGGCACATCGATCTTGATAATAATCTATCTACTCCTCTTTCACACACACACACACACACACCCACTCACACACACACACACACACTCGCTCGTTGTGCCTCTGTGCCTACCGCGCACACTCTCGATACGTCTTTCTCCCTCCCCCCCAACAATGACAGCAGAAGGGTGACAACTCGATCTGATCATAATCTGTCAATTGGTTTCTCTCTCAAACATTGTGTCTCGGTGCCTCGCTCGGTAGCCCCCTCGATATGTAGACTTCTCGCGTGCGCATAGCTGTAGTGACGATGACGCTGAACCCAGTGTGCCTTGTTTTTACCGACCTCATGTGATAGTTTTCACCCTGTTTTCTATTAATTAACAAGGCAACCTTTTCTTTGTTACTACTAGTGAATCTGAAATCATTCGGGAAGACATAAAATATATCACTTCAACCCAATTATCGCAGCAACTATTTTAAAAGAAATTAGCTAGATGCCCGTGCATTGCATGGAACATCAAGATGCATTTGTATGAGTAGTTTATCTTGTGAGAGAAGAGGATGAACGAGGGAAGGCCTTATTTGCGAACGTGGAGAGATGATACGTCTCCAACGTATCTATAATTTTTGATTGCTCCATGCTACCTTATCTACTGTTTTGGACTATATTGGGCTTTATTTTCCACTTTTATATTATTTTTGGGACTAACCTATTAACCGGAGGCCCAGCCCAGAATTGCTGTTTTTTTGCCTATTTCAGTGTTTCGAAGAAACAGAATATCAAACGGAGTCCAAACGGAAAGAAACCTTCGGGAACGTGATTTTCTCACCGAATGTGATCCAGGAGACTTGGACCCTGCTCCAAGGAACAAAAGAGGTGGTCACGAGGGTGGCCCCCTAGGCGCGCCCCCTACCTCGTGGGCCCGCTGTTGCTCCACCGACATACTCCTTCCTCCTATATATACCCACGTACCCTAAAAACATCCACAGAGAAGATAGATCGGGAGTTCCGCCGCCGCAAGCCTCTGTAGCCACCAAAAACCTCTCGGGAGCCCGTTCTGGCACCCTGCCAGAGGGGGGATCCTTCACCAGTGGCCATCTTCATCATCCCGGCGCTCTCCATGACGAGGAGGGAGTAGTTCACCCTCGGGGCTGAGGGTATGTACCAGTAGCTATGTGTTTGATCTCTCTCTCTCTCTCGTGTTCTCTCTCGTGTTCCCTCTATGGCACGGTCTTGATGTATCCTGAGCTTTGCTATTGTAGTTGGATCTTATGATGTTTCTCCCCCTCCACTCTCTTGTGATGAATTGAGTTTCCCCTTTGAAGTTATCTTATCGGATTGAGTCTTTTATGAGAACACTTGATGTATGTCTTGCCGTGCTTATCTGTGGTGACAATGGGATATCATGTGCCTCTTGATGTATGTTTTGGTGACCAACTTGCGGGTTCCGCCCATGAACCTATGCATAGGGGTTGGCACACGTTCTTGACTCTCCGGTAGAAACTTTGGGGCACTCTTTGAAGTACTTTTATGTTGGTTGGATGAATCTGAGATTGTGTGATGCATATCGTATAATCATGCCCACAGATACTTGAGGTGACAGTGGAGTATCTAGGTGACATTAGGGTTTTGGTTGATTTGTGTCTTAAGGTGTTATTCTAGTACGGACTCTTTTATAGATCGATCCGAAAGAATAACTTTGAGGTGGTTTCGTACCCTACCATAATCTCTGCGTTTGTTCTCCTCTATTAGTGGCTTTGGAGTGACTCTTTGTTGCATGTTGAGGGCTTGTTATATGATCTATCTATGTTATTATCGTTGAGAGAACTTACACTAGTGAAAGTATGAACTCTAGGCCTTGTTTCCTATCATTGCAATACCGTTTACGCTCACTTTTACCACTTGTTACCTTGATGTTTTTATAATTTCATATTACAGAAAACCTTTATCTACTATCTATTTTGCACTTGTATCACCATCTCTTCGCCGAACTAGTGCACCTATACAATTTACCATTGTATTGGGTGTGTTGGGGACACAAGAGACTTTTTGTTATTTGGTTGCAGGGTTGTTTGAGAGAGACCATCTTCATCCTACGCCTCCTACGGATTGGTAAACCTTAGTTCATCCACTTGAGCGAAATTTGCTACTGTCCTACAAATCTGTGCACTTGCAGGCCCAACAACGTCTACAAGAAGAAGGTTGTCTAGTAGACATCAAGTTCTTTTCTGGCGCGGTTGCCGGGGAGGTTAGCGCTTGAAGGTATATCTTTAGATCTTGCAATCGAATCTTTTTGTTTCTTGTTTTATCACTAGTTTAGTTTATAAAGAATACTACAAAAAAATGGAATTGAGTTTGTCTCATACGCTTCATCTTTTTAATATCTTTCGTGAGAATGATGGAAAGGAAAATTGTGCTCAAGTGCTAGAAGAAGAATTACATAGAATGCTTGGCATAAAACATATGAATGATGAGCATGATTGCAATGTTGTTAGTATGAATTCCCTGAATACCATGATGCTAATGATATGCAAAACCACAAGCTTGGGGAAGCTATGTTTGATGGAGATGATATTTTTTGTCCCCCAAGCTTTGATGAGCAAATTTACTATGACGAAAGCATGCCTCCTATCTATGATGATTATTGTGATGACACGTATGCTTTAAAGAATAATGATAACCATGAAACGTGTCATCTTGATCTTAATTTTCAATCAGATAGTTATTTTGTTGAGTTTGCTCCCACTACTATTCATCATAAGAAATTTGCTTATGTTGAGAGTAGTAAATTTTCTATGCTTGTAGATCATGAAAAGAATGCTTTAGGTGCTGGTTATATTGTTGAATTCATTCATGATGCTACTGAAAATTATTACGAGGGAGGAACATATGCTTGTAGGAAATGCAATAATGTCAAATTTCCTCTCTATGTGCTTAAAGTTTTGAAGCTATGCTTGTTGTGCCATCCTATGCTAGTTGATTATTGTTCCCATAAGTTGTTTTTTCACAAAATCCCTATGCATAAGAAGTGGGTTAGTCTTAAATGTGCTAGTCATATGCTTCATGATGCTCTCTTTATGTTTCAATTCTTATCTTTTATGTGAGCATCATTGCCATCATTATGCCTAGCTAAAAAGGCATTAAAGAAAAGCGCTTGTTCGGAGACAACCCAATATTTACCCTTACTGTTTTTGTGTGTCCACATTATTATGCTACTTTAGTAATCATGTTTTATAGCTTTTGTTTCAATAAAGTGCCAAGTAGAACCTTTGGGAAGACTTGGGTGAAGTTTATGTGATCTTGCTGTGAAAAACAGAAACTTTAGCGCTCACGAGATTAGCTGCCATTTTTTACTGCAGAGTGATTTTAGGTTGATTCTTTTTGCAGATGATTAATAGAAAAATTTCTCAGTTACAGAAATTTATTTCATAATTTTTGGGTTCCATAAGTATACGTTTTATACAGATTACTACAGACTGTTCTGTTTTTGACAGATTCTGTTTTCTATGCGTTGTTTGCTTATTTTGATGCATCTATGGCTAGTATTAAGTGGTATGAACCATATATAAGTTAGAATACAGTATATATTACACCAATATTAATTTAGAATGAGTTAATTAGAGTACCTAAGTGGTGGTTTTATTTTCTTATACTAACGAAGCTTACGAGTTTTGTGTTGAGTTTTGTGTGGTTGAAGTTTTCAAGTTTTGGGTAAAAATTCGATGGACTATGGAATAAGGAGTGGCAAGAGCCTAAGCTTGGGGATTCCCAAGGCACCCCAAGGAAATATTCAAGGAAAACCAAGAGCCTAAGCTTGGGGATGCCCCGGAAGGCATCCCCTCTTTCGTCTTCGTTCATCGGTAACTTTACTTGGAGCTATATTTTTATTCGCCACATGATATGTGTTTTGCTTGGAGCGTCATTTTATTTTGTTAGTTTTTGCTTGCTGTTAGTTAGAATAATGTTTTGCATCTTTAGTTTCAATAAAAAAGTCAAGGATAGCCTTTGCCATGCTTATTTTGCTTGTATACATGTTGCTGTTTGAAAACAGAAAGTTTATCGCTGTTGAACAAATTCCTTAGAAAAGTCAGAGAATGGTATTACGTTGAATATTTTTGCATATTGAGCTATGATAAATTTATTACAGTGGGAATTTTAGTTCATAATTTTTGGAGTTAGGGAAGTATTGATACTCTTGCATTCTTTACGGACTGTACTGTTTTGACAGATTGCTGTTATGGTTGCATTGTTTGCATATGTTTGCTTGTTTAATGATTCTATTTGATGATAGGAGTATTAAATATGCAGAGGCTTTTAGTATGCAATGTTGAATAATAATTTTAGTGATTTGTTACAGTAGAAAATGATAAGGTTTTGCATTGGTTTATACTAACCTATCTCACGAGTTCTTGTTGAGTTTGTTGTGAATGAAGCTTTTGATAAAAAAAAAGAGAAACCATGATATGAGAGGAATTAAGGAGACACAAAAGTTCAAGCTTGGGGATGCCCAAGGCACCCCAAGACAATATTTCAAGAAGTCTCAAGCATCTAAGCTTGGGGATGCCCCGGTAGGCATCCCACCTTTCTTCTTCAACAACTACCGGTTAGTATCGGTTGAGCCTAAGTTTTTGCTTCTTCACATGAGTTGTGCTATCCTTGCAATGTCATTTTATTTTGTTTTGCTTGCTGTTTGAATAAGATACCAAGATCTGAAATTCTTAAATGATAGAGAGTCTTCACATAGTTACACAATTATTCGACTACACATTGATCTTTACTTATATCTTTTGAGCTTGATAGTTTTGCTCATAGTGCTTCACTTATATCTTTTGAGCGTGATAATTTTTGCTCTAGTGCTTCACTTATATCTTTTAGAGCATAACGGTGGTTATATTTTGTAGAAACTATTGATCTCTCATGCTTCACTTAGATTATTTTGAGAGTCATTAATAGCATAGTAATTTGCTTAACATTAATATACTTGGTATTCAAGATATGTGAAACTTTCTTTTGAGTGTGTTGAATACTAAGATACGTTTGATGCTTGATAATTGTTTTGATATATGGAGGTGATAATATCAAAGTGATGCTAGTTGGGTGATTATGAATTTAAAGAATGCTTGTGTTGAAGTTTGTGATTCCCGTAGCATGCACGTATGGTGAACCGCTTTGTGATGAAGTTGGAGCACAATTTTATTTATTGATTGTCTTCCTTATGAGTGGCGGTCGAGGACGAGCGATGGTCTTTTCCTACCAATCTATCCCCCTAGAAGCATGCGCGTAGTGCTTTGGTTTTTGATGACTTCTAAATTTTTGCAACAAGTGCATGAGTTCTTTTGATTAATGTTGAGTCATGGATTATACGCACCCTTTCACCCTTCCATTATTGCTAACCTCTCTTGTGCCGCGCAACTTTTGCCGGTACCTTACACCCACCATATACCTTCCTCAAAACAGCCACCATACCTACCTATTATGGCATTACCATAGCCATTCCAAGATATATTGCCATGCAACTTTCCACCGTTCCGTTCATATGACACACATTACTTTTGTCATATTGCTTTTTTGCATGAACATGTAGTTGACATTGTATTTGTGGCAAGGCCACCTTCATAATTTTCATACATGTCGCTCTTGATTCACTGCATATCCTGGTACACCGCCGAAGGCATTCATATAGAGTCATATTTTGTTCTAAGTATCGAGTTGTAATTGTTGAGTTGTAAGAAAAATAAAAGTGTGATGATCATCATTATTAGAGCATTGTCCCAGTGAGGAAAGGATGATGGAGGCTATGATTCCCCCACAAGTCGGGATGAGACTTCGGACTTTACAAAAAGAAAAAAAAGAGGCCATAAAAAGAGAAAAAGAAAAAAATGAGAGAAAAAGAGAGAAGGGACAATGCTACTATCTCTTTTTCCACACTTGTGCTTCAAAGTAGCATCGTGATCTTCATGATAGAGAGTCTTATATATTGTCACTTTCATATACTAGTGGGAACTTTTCATTATAGAACTTGGCTTGTATATTCCAATGATGGGCTTCCTCAAAAGTACCCTAGGTCTTCGTGAGCAAGCAAGTTGGATGCACACCCACTTAGTTTCTTTTGTTGAGCTTTCATATATTTATAGCTCTAGTGCATCCGTTGCATGGCAATCCCTACTCACTCACATTGATATCTATTAATGGGCATCTCCATAGCCTGTTGATATGCCTAGTTGATGTGAGACTATCTTCTCCTTTTTTGTCTTCTCCACAACCACCATTCTATTCCACATATAGTGCTATGTCCATGGCTCACGCTCATGTATTGCGTGAAAGTTGAAAGAGACTGAGATTATTAAAGTATGAAACAATTGCTTGGCTTGTCATCGGGGTTGTGCATGATTAAATACTTTGTGTGATGAAGATAGAGCAACAGCCAGACTATATGATTTTGTAGGGATAACTTTCTTTAGCCATGTTATTTTGAGAAGACATGATTGCTTTGATTAGTATGCTTGAAGTATTATTATTTTTATGTCAATATGAACGTTTGTCTTGAATCTTTCGGATCTGAATATTCATGCCACAATTAAGAAGATTTACATTGAAATTATGCCAAAGTATCACTCCGCATAAAAAATTCTCTTTTTATCATTTACCTACTCGAGGACGAGCAGGAATTAAGCTTAAGGATGCCTGGTACGTCTCCAACGTATATATAATTTTTGATTGCTCCATGCTACTTTATCTACTGTTTTGGACTATATTGGGCTTTATTTTCCACTTTTATATTATTTTTGGGACTAACCTATTAACCGGAGGCCTAGCTCAGAATTGCTATTTTTTGACTATTTCAGTGTTTCGAAGAAACAGAATATCAAACGGGGTCCAAACGGAATGAAACCTTCGGGAACGTGATTTTCTCACCGAACGTGATCCAGGAGACTTGGACCCTACTCCAAGGAACAAAAGAGGTGGTCACGAGGGTGGGGTGCGCCCCCCTGGGCACGCCCCCTACCTCGTGGGCCCCCTGTTGCTCCACCGACGTACTCCTTCCTCCTATATATACCCACGTACCCTAAAAACATCCACGGAGAAGATAGATCGGGAGTTCCGCCGCTGCAAGCCTCTGCAGCCACCAAAAACCTCTCGGGAGCCCATTCTGGCACCCTGCCGGAGGGGGGATCCTTCACTGATGGCCATCTTCATCATCCCGGCGCTCTCCATGACAAGGAGGGAGTAGTTCAGCCTCGGGGCTGAGGGTATGTACCAGTAGCTATGTGTTTGATCTCTCTCTCTCTCTCTCGTGTTCTCTCTCGTGTTCCCTCTATGACACGATCTTGATGTATCCCGAGATATGCTATTGTAGTTGGATCTTATGATGTTTCTCCCCCTCTACTCTCTTGTGATGAATTGAGTTTCCCCTTTGAAGTTATCTTATCGGATTGAGTCTTTTATGAGAACACTTGATGTATGTCTTGCCATGCTTATCTGTGGTGACAATGGGATATCATGTGCCTCTTGATGTATGTTCTGGTGACCAACTTGTGGGTTCCGCCCATGAACCTATGCATAGGGGTTAGCACACGTTCTTCACTCTCCGGTAGAAACTTTGGGGCACTCTTTGAAGTACTTTTATGTTGGTTGGATGAATCTGAGATTGTGTGATGCATATCATATAATCATGCCCACAGATACTTGAGGTGACAATGGAGTATCTAGGTGACATTAGGGTTTTCGTTGATTTGTGTCTTAAGGTGTTATTCTAGTACGAACTCTTTTATAGATTGATCCGAAAGAATAACTTTGAGGTTGTTTCATACCCTACCATAATCTCTACGTTTGTTCTCCGCTATTAGTGGCTTTGGAGTGACTCTTTGTTGCATGTTGAGGGCTTGTTATATGATCTATCTATGTTATTATCGTTGAGAGAACTTGCACTAGTGAAAGTATGAACCCTAGGCCTTGTTTCCTATCATTGCAATACCGTTTACGCTCACTTTTACCACTTGTTACCTTGCTATTTTTATAATTTCAGATTACAAAAAACCTTTATCTACTATCTATTTTGCACTTGTATCACCATCTCTTCGCCGAACTAGTGCACCTATACAATTTACCATTGTATTGGGTGTGTTGGGGACACAAGAGACTTTTTGTTATTTGGTTGCAGTGTTGTTTGAGAGAGACCATCTTCATCCTACGCCTCCTACGGATTGATAAACCTTAGGTCATCCACTTGAGGGAAATTTGCTACTGTCCTACAAACCTATGCACTTGCAGGCCCAACAACGTCTACAAGAAGAAGGTTGTGTAGTAGACATGAAGAGACATGTGGGTATATTTTTGCAAAATTGCCATAGTTTCTTTCCTATCCGTTAGATATAAATCCGACGGCCTATATTGCAGGATGTCACGCCCACCATAATCACCAACTCTGTTTTCTACTCCCTCTGTGTGAAAATACTTGTCATCAAAATGGATAAAAATAGGTGTATCTAAAACTAAAATACGTCTAGATACATTTCCTTTTATCCATTTTGATGACAAGTATTTCCGGACGGAGGGAGTATTTGTCTTTTTAGAGATTTCAACAAGTGACTATGACCGGACCTTACCAACATACTCAAAAAAGTAGTCCATAATTTTGATGTTACCCTCTTTTCTTGGCAGTGCAGTGCCATCTGCATACCTCATAAATAAATCAAGGACAAATCTGACCCCTTCCTGAAAAGACATATAGAGCAAAATGAGTGAATCTACACTCTAAAATATGTCTACATACACATCCGTATGTGGTAGTGCATTTGAAATCTTAAAAATACAAATATTTAGGAACGAATGGAGTATATATAAGAGTAGACATGGAGATATATCTCCAGCATGGTCTACAACAAAAATGTGCTGGGCTGGTTAGCGCCGGATGCTCGCAACGCGATGACATGAGTTTGAATTCTGTCTTTTAACTTTAGATTTTTATATTATATATTACTCTACTTATTTAATATATACTTCTTTCGCTACTGTACTGACAGTGAAACCCACAGAGTACTTAGAATACAAGATTAAGGATGGACTTGTTTCTTTTTATCTTTCTGTACGAAGTTGTAGCCACCCTGCAAGTCACGTGTACACTGTACATGCAATTAACTTTTTATAGAGGGACAATCATACAGGCAATTAACTCAAATGGATTGGATGTCACTCTATTATTTCCAGCATAAAGAGCATCTCCAACGACAGCCGGCAAATTTCCTCCCGCTTCCTTCCGCGGAGGACGACATCAAACGCCAGCGGCATACATTTTTACAACTCTAACCAACCATATGAAATTCGTGCAAACACGGACTGATTTCATATAAGCATGAATGATTTCGTATAAAAAGCCGGATCTTCATATAAACATGATGGATTTCATTACATTTACATGAACTAAGAGGTGCCAATCCAGCTCTCTCGTATAATTAATACTCCCTCCGTCCGGAAATACTTGTCCTAGAAATGGATGTATCTAGACTTATTTTAGTTCTAAATGGCCGCACGCGGATCCCTTTGTCTTCCTCATGTCCGTCAGACACTTACGGGGTCGACGAAGATCCTCGGAAGAGACGAAGCAGCAAAGAAACCACCTGAATCCGCGGTCGTCGCCTCGGCGGTGGCCTTCATGGGTCCCAAGTGACGGCGGCCTCCCGTGTTCTACTTCTCCTCGATGATGGCGGCGGACACGGAGAAGCTGGCCACCAACTCGTCGCTCTCCACGCACCCGGCTTCTGTCTCTGCCTGCATGGCGCTGCCGCAGGCACGGGAGGCGCCCCCATAGACAGGGGAGGCGCGGCCACCGCAGACACTGGTGGCGCGGTATGACGCGGCAGCGATGGTACCCGTACCGGCGTGCTTGCCGCCGTGCCAGCGTGGAGCAACTCGGCACTCCTCATCGAGCTGAACTGGAGCGGCGATTTGCTAAACCACACGCCTGCTTGGGGTGGCAACTGGCTCCGTCGGGCCAAGCGAGCTTGGTGAAGCACCAAGCGGCCTCGCCCGTATCCGGAGGGCTCAGCAGGCCACCCAGCCGGGTAATATGCCAGAGAACGGCTCATTGGAAGCCATCGGAAGAGTGTAGAAAATGGTGAAGGAGGAGATGGGGGAGTGGCAGAGGGGTGCGATTCTTGCCCACTGTCTGTCTGGCCTCGTGTAAATAGAGGGCGGACGGTAGGAGATTGGTCGGCGTCTAGCCTCGTTTAAATAGAGGGCAGACGAGAGGAGCTCGGCCAGTGTTGCGTTTAATTCTGGCCCGCTCATGATTCTTGGTTTGCATGCGGGTTTAACGGAGGGGTTTAATGGAGGCGTCGTGCGATCAGCGGTTGGCGCAGTACTATTCGATTTGACATCAGTAATGAGCCGTCAAATCACAAAGTCCCTTGCCTCTCGTGAAACCAACCGAGCTAGACTGCCCCACCCTCTAGCCTTTTAAAAAATGTATACTTTTGTACAACAGTAGTATCGATGGATTGCGCCATGGAGCAAAACTTGAAATTAAAAAAAAGGTGGTACATATAGAGAGTGCTCATCACCAAATTATGCATATAGTATACTATTAAAAAGGCTAGTCACAATAATGGTGTCCAGCACAACCCACCCCTCAAATAAAACTAAGCATCCTGGAATTCTTTGACAAAACTAAGCACCCTGAAATTCTTTGACAACTAAACTGCTGGCTATATGATGTTGGCCATATATATTGTACTTATATAATGTGAAGAAACGAGTGGTAGTACTATACCAACTAAAAGATGAAATGTAAGAAATACTAGTATGTACGTACTGAAGAGTTAAAGTAATGAGAAGAAACATAACATAGTTCTGTTGGGGGCTCAGCACAACACACCCCTCAAATTAAATTAAGCACACCTGAAATTAAACTTTGCAACTATTCCAGAGACACTGCATTAGAACCACCATGAGCAACGACACTGCCACCTTACTCGGAGTCCTCGTCCACGTCCTCGACTTCGTCCTTGTCCCTCTTCCTCTTGGCCGATACTTCTTTGCTTGAACCGCACACTTGGCTCTTGCTCTTCATCCAACCCTTGTAGATATTGAAACAAAGGTAGCCATCCATTGCAGCGTAGTGGATGTGGTCTATATCTAGTACATTCCACTGCCACGCATAACGATGAAACGTGTATGGAGGTTTCTCCAGTTTACCATACGAAGGATGAACCATGGCTCCTGCCAGGGTCAGCATTGAAGGCTGATGAGAGGACACCAGCCGATTCTTCTGGAGGTCGAAGGTGTTGCCTACAATGAGGCATATCCGACCCAAGACTTCTTTGTCGTTACCAAAGTCTATAGTAACGATTTGACTAGGTTGGTCTCGAGGAAGTCCTTAAAATCCAGGCATTCAACATCGGCATGGCATATGTGGTAGACCAAGCATAAGTCATGCATGCAAACCTGGATCACGGCGGGCTTCTTCCTCTCTTCGTCCTTTAGATCCTTCTCTCGTCCCAGGACTGTGGTGTACTCAACATCTAGCCCAGCGACCCGCTCATCATCTGAGTCTTCGAACATGCGTCTGAAGCGAGAAAGGCATCCTTTCACCGTCGCGGAAGAACGGGTGTAGATGACGTCGAACTCATCGCTAGTGATGGTTCTAACCTTGTACTCACCGCCAATCGTGGAGATTTGGGACACCATGGATTTGGGAGGAGGGTTAGGATTAGTGGAACTGCCGTAATGTGAATGGACGGGACTACTAGGAGCGAACCGCCGTAGTATTGAAGGACGTGCGGGGACGAGTAGGAGCGAACTGCCAGCGTGCGAATGGCAGGGTAGTGGCTTTCCATTCTCCCATGATACGGGCTTCCGAGAGCCCTTGGATATGAGATTGAACGGTTGCATGGCGTGATTCTAGACCTATGGGTGAATATCCTATCCTGGAGGGTTATTCTGCAATTTTTCAGCAACTTAGCATGGGACTGTTTGATCTCAGATCCAAGGGCTGCCAGCAGCCCGTATCATGGTCGCACCTACCACGACCGTCGCGTCGCTCACGCGGTCGCGCCCTTGGAGATTTAACACGATGCGTTAGGCTATCTAATGTTGGCATGTCATACATAGTCATCACTTGGTCACTCATACTACAACAAGGTTAGCTATAAGGTTGGCTATAAGTGTATTATTTTTTTACTCCTCTCTATCTCTTTCTTTGTACTCCCTCCGTCCCACAATATAAGAACGTTTTTGACACTAGGAGACGGGGAGTACTAGTATTTATTGCATTTGCCAAGGAGTGACCTCTTCCAATGAAATGGTGTTGCTAAGTTTGCTTCATTTAATTAGCTATAGACTCAAAATTGTCTTGTCACCTAGGTACACGCGCTTAGCACCGTTTCTTCCTTGGGTCACCAAACTAGTCTCTCTCTTCTTGATTAACTTGCCACATCAGACTTTATGCCTATGTGGCAAGCTTAGCACCTGTAGCAGCAAGTTAGGCTGCTTGTAATGGGAGTAGTATCATGCATGCCAACTATGCAATCTTGATGAGGTGACGGCGAATTAAATGAAGAAAAGAGAGAGTTGAGTATCTTTATATGATACTACTGTAGTATCATATTAAATGATGTGCTACTATGTGTCATGCATGACAATAAATAAACTATCCTATGATACCAACACATGATACTATGCATTACGGATGTAGTATCATACAAAAGTATCATATGCATGATACTAGTATATGATACTCTCCATTACGACCAACCTAAGTACAATAGTGCGCTTTACATGGCATTTTTGCATATGTGGAGGAAAGAGAGGCAAGGAAAAAGTGAAGAAGTGGGGTCTCATGCAAGAGCCAGCCTCTACTACATGGTGGAGCATTGGGAGAGGCACCTGTATGGAGGTGGTCAGGAATCAGGAGACTCACGTCGGTCGTAGTGCCACGGTTAAAATGATAATGGCAAGTCAAATCATGGGGCCCCACCTGTCCAGCAGTAACTCGATGTCAAATCACACAGCCCTACGTTTGCAGCAGCCTACTCCCTTGTCTTCTCGCGTCTCTGTCGAACCGACTAGGCGGAACTGCCCCGCCTCCTACCGCGCAGGAAAAGCCCACGCGGTATAATCCCTCTGTCTAGGTGGCCAAGGTGGAGAGGAAAACGAGAGAACTTAATGTTTAGGGAGTATTTGCTAAGGCTGGTTGTAATGGTACTAGCCTTAGCAATTTTGATGAGGTGTCATAGAATTAAATGAAGAAAGAGAGAGAGTTGAGTACTATGTGTCATACATGGCAATAAATAAAGTACTACATGATACTAATATATGATACATGGCGCAGGAGTACTAAGTAGTATTATTAATACAGTTTTGCTAGAACTCATCTAGATGAGATATAATTTGGTCTCATTCATCTTATAGCCATTAGATGTGATGCTAGAAGATGCGTGTGTGCTGACGAACTGACCACTGCATGTCATGTTTGATAGTCTCAAGTCATTAAAAACATACAAGCCCCACATCTCTTATTGGTTGATTCCTCTATTTATGTCAAAAAATAAGAAACAACATGAGAGTTAATGCATCACGCCTATGTGTTTACTATTTGGTTTTTGTAAGATGACTTAATACTCACCTAGACGGAGGGAGTATTCGATTTGACAGCGGGCGACGCAGTCCCGATATGGCTTTAATGCAGACAAGGGAGGGAGTAGCGGTTCCCGATATGTTGAACGGCCAATGCATCCTCCTTCAATTAATGCATGAGGGAAGTAATGGGAGGAGGTCCGGGAAAAGAGGCTGCACGATGTGAATGCAATGCAGTTTGCCCTCATTGCCCTCATATAAAGGCGCCCCTACATTCCAATGCATCTACCACATCGTACGCACCTAAGCATTTGCCTAGGCACCTACACTAAGCGCAAAAGAGCTCACTCCAGACCCATGGCGGCGATGCGCGTGAGCGGTCAGCGGCTGCGCCATATGGTCCACGACGCCGGCCTGCGGCATGGCACCGAGGATCGTCTCCAGACGGTGTTGGAGACCGGCTGGTGGATGGCCGCCGTCGACGCTAACTACGACTGTCAGTTGGACCAGATGATCGTTGCCACCAGCAACAAGTTCACCATCCTCAAGAAGCTCGCAGACAACATTGCCGTACTCCTCCAGCCCACGCGCCCGGGCTCCTCATTGACTGCCACCCTAATCGGCCTCCATGGCTGGAACCTCTTTCAAGCACTGGTGGCCCTGCGACTGCCCGCCGACGCCACGAAGAATGTCCACCTGGAGGTCACGCTCGCCACGAGGCGCCTCGCCCTGCAAGAATTCATCGACCTACACACACGTGTACGAGCAAATCGTGTACATAGGTATCTACAAGGCCAGTGAGGACGTACGACGTTGGCCTTCCTCAACCAGTTGGAAGCCTTGGATGCCTTTGCTGAAAAGCACCTCGACCTCGCCACAAAAGCCGCCGCTCCATAGCCGCCGGTCGGTGGCCCGGCGCACTAAGTTGAGGAGGACTAGGTCGTTCATTCATGGATCCATCTTTCTTCTTGCCTTCTGTAACCACCACTGCGATTGCATCATCGTGGCCTTAATTCTTATTGTGCTGTTGCATTCTCGTTCCAGTCAATACCGACATATGTGATCCCTTTGCTTAATTATATGCATCACTGTAACTAGTACTCCATCCGTCAATTTATAAGTTCTGCTTACCTTTTCCATCAACTTCGTGCAACGCGCGGGCATCTTGCTAGAAACACTAGAATATGTCTATATAATCCGTATGTGATAGTCCATTTGAAATCTCAAAAAAGACAAATATTTAGGTACGGAGGGAGTAATATATTAGGAGTATATCAAAACAATAGTGATTTCTTTCAAGTTTGTGAACCAATACTACTATTCTACTACTTTGGATCCGTCGCAATGCACGGGCACATTGCTAGTAAAAGGAAAAGGCCTGCCACGTTCGCATCGCACCCCCACATGCCCAGGAATCGGGAGTACTCCACGACCCGTCCTGCATGACACATAGCTTAGGGAAGGTGTGTTGCTTAGAATTTTCACTTTCATGTGGGACCGCCGTTGAGCAAACCAACACCCCACCCACTGCCGGGTTGGAAAACAGAAACGGGGGGAAGATCTAGCTGTAGCACGGAAGCCAAGAAATTTGGTGTCAGATGGGGCTCGTTGATAGAGTAGGAGTATTCCGTACTAGTACTACTCCTACTAGTACCAAGTTTGTACTCCTAACTATATCACTAATACTACCACTATACAACTAGTAGGTACATGCACGACACAACATCGTAGGAACAAAAAACGGGAAGATCTTGTTTTGGGTGATTTATCTTTTTTTTCAATCAACATAGTATGAATAATATGATGTGGGGGGTACCCATGAAGCTTATGTGGCTTGGTTGCATGGCTACGAAAGGTTAGAGAAAAATAAATAGATAATGTGTTTAGAGTGCACTCCACTAAATAGATATACTTTGGATCCATTGCAATGGACCGGCACATCTATGTCTATACCCCCTATATAGTGTGCAAAAAAACTTTGAAAGTTGGTCATTGGATGAAGCCAATCCGACGGTACAAAGATGGCAAATCCGAGCACTACTGGCCGTTGGATATCATCCACCAGATTCTGTCACATGTATAATCTAGAAGACTCATGGTTGAACTTTAATTCATGACTAACTTTGCCACAACTAAGCTTAGGCAAAGTTATTAGTTCTTCAAAATGAGAGCCACAAGTTGGCAAGCCTAAGGGAATCTTGCCATATTTTTTGTGTGTATGTCATGTGGGGCCTTAGTGTGGTTTGCCTAAGGTGTGGCTTGAACCAAACACTCACCTAAGTTAATCAAACTTGCCTAACCTTACATTCCACCAGATTTTGCCACATGTTAGAATCCAGAAAACTCCACATGCAGAAGCATAATGCACAAACCACCAGAATCTCATGCGTGCAATGCACGTGTACCTTACTAGTACTAGTTGGTAGTAGTAAGAAACAAATTCCAGTTTTGGCACAAGCTCGTACCACGGGAGCACCACAAGGCCTGCCGCGGGAGTTGCATTTCCCTCTCGGGGCCCATGGGACCAAACTTCAGTGGCTTAGTGCCCAGCCTATGAGTCAATGACATGCGGACCTTAAATGCGGCTGGCCCACCTGTCAGCGAAGGAAAGGCATGGCAAGGCAGTGATAGCCACGTCAAAGGATCCATGTCCACTTCGGGGGACGTTGTGTCGTGGGTTGGAGTGGCGTCGTGGGAATCGCGTGTGGGTGTGGCAGTGGTAGAAACAAGAAACGTGATGGTCGCCGTGGTTCAACTTCCATGGACAAGCTGTCATGTCTGCTGACACATGTATATCAAAACTAGAGTGTTTATATTTCAAGCACGTGAGCAAGTATTATTCTACTACTTTGGATCCATTGCAACGCACGGGTCAGCACATTGGTAGTAGTAGTGTCCATCTCTATCTCTAGAGGCCTTCCCTCGTTCATCCTTTTCTCTCACAAGATAAACTACTCATACAAATGCATCTTGATGTTCCTTGGAACGCATGAGGATGTTTCCTTGGGGGTCTCTCCAGCGTGGCGTGGCCGTAGTTGCAAGTTGACGCCCCTTGAGATGCCGACGTTGTGGGGCACTCGGATTTCCTCCGATGAGCAGGTAAGATGTGTTTGATCACGTAGTAAATGCATTCTAAAGACTACTTCCATGTCCATTTCCAAATTCTCCTCCTGCCCACTGTTTCACAGGTTAGGCTCAGTGCGAGTTGAGATTGGCTTGCATATGTATGGGAGGGTACCAACATCAATTTGCACAACATTTACAATGGTGACACCGTTCCCGTAGAACCTTTGTCCAGCATTGGGATCAGCCATGCAACGGGCCACCGCATGAATCGGTACGATGGAACCACGGTGAGATTGAATAAGATAGCATGAACCTTGCACATGGCGGTCAAAGGCGGACAATGCTGTCTGCGGCCGATTTGTTGCCGTACGAGTAGGAAGACGTTGTGCTCCTTTCTAATCGCATCTTCGCGGTGACAAACCAGGGGACTTATTTTGTATGGGACACATCCTACGATATACTCCCTCTCTCCCAGTTTATTTGTTTTGAATCTTTTTGTTTTATAAGTTTCAAATTCAAATTTAGAGCTCGCCATCACATGTTGAGATTGCAATGTCCATTAAATCGTTGCGTGCATGTATAGTAAACAAACAAATCTCGAATTTGGCACGAGTTCGTGCTGCGGGAGCACCACAAGCCCTGGCGCAGGAGTTACATTTCCCTCTCAGGGCCGTCGGGACTGAGCTTCAGCGCCTTTGAGTCAATAACATGTGGACCCGATAGGTGACTGGTCCACATGTAATGCTCCGAAGGCAGAGGGGCAGTGGGGCCAAGAGGGGTGAGCCGCAGGTCAGGGGACGTGTGGTGTCATGGGTTCGAGCGGCGTCGTGGGAATCGCATGTGGCTGTGGTAGAAACTTGATGCTTGCCGCATTTTAGGTGGCCCACATGTCATGCATACAAAGGCAGAGGGGTGGTGCGGCCAAGAGGGGTGAGGCGCACGTCGGGGGGCGTGGTGTCGTGGGTTGGAGAGGCGTCGTGGGAATCGCGAGATGAAAAGTGATGGTCGCGTACTTGAACTTCCATGGACAAGCTGTCATGTCTACGAACACATGCACTGCATACCGATCACTGGAAGGAGTAGCAGAGAAAGCTATATATGCGGATAAATAGTTCCTTATAGTCAAGTGGACCCATGCTACTACTCTGTTCCAAAGACATGCACACCATCGAAATAGTCCATCTATATCAATATACACCAAGAGGGAATATTTTTTTACAAGAGAGGAAATAATTCATCCATCCATAATGCCCTCCTGCTGGTGCAACCTTTTCTTCTTCTTCTTCTTCTTCTTCTTCTTCTTCTTCTTCTTCTTCTTCTTCTTCTTCTTCTTCTTCTTCTTCTTCTTCTTCTTCTTCTTCTTCTTCTTCTTCTTCTTCTTCTTCTTCTTCTTCTTCTTCTTCTTCTTCTTCTTCTTCTTCTTCTTCTTCTTCTTCTTCTTCTTCTTCTTCTTCTTCTTCTTCTTCTTCTTCTTCTTCTTCTTCTTCTTCTTCTTCTTCTTCTTCTTCTTCTTCTTCTTCTTCTTCTTCTTC
>NC_041391.1:692019275-692057821 GCF_002162155.2 Triticum dicoccoides
TTCTTCTTCTTCTCATTCTCCGTGGGAGACGGCTTCGCAACAAGCTCTTTGGACCTTGCAGCTATCTCGAAACTCACACGGGCATTGTTGGGGATATAACTACTAAGGGTAAACCGCCCAGGAGGGGCCGGTTCACCCTCAACTACATTGAAGCCCGTAAAGACCCAAAAGATGGCGCTTTACAGATGAAGCTTAGAGGCCCAGAGCCCAAAGGCGGATTAGGGCTCATAGTAGTAAATCGCTATGATTGTATAACTTGTATTGTAAGTTAGGAAAGGGGAGACCGAGCCGGACACTTGTATGAGCCGGCCTCGGGACTCTGTAGACCGGTTGGGTGTCAACCTATGTATATAAAGGGACGACCCAGCGGTGGTTCAGGGACAAGAAACAACAACTCGAGACCCAGGCAAAGTGTATTTTCTCCCTGGTCATCGAAACCCAATCAATTCCCTCACAACTAGACGTAGGCTTTTACCTTCATCGAAGGGGACGAACTAGTATAAAACTCTTGTGTCCTTTGTTCGGTTTAACCCCTTCAAGATAACCCATTGCAATGGCTCCACGACTAAGTCCTTTCATGAGGACATCTGACGTGATATTTCCACAACAGTTGGCGCCCACCGTGGGGCTATCGCACGATGGTTTTGAGTTCTTGAAGGGCAGCTTTGAAGGACTTAAAGGGTACGCGGTTGGTCGGATGACTAAGAGTCGTCGCGGCAAGCTCTACATCGATGATGAAGGATGGGGCCCCGAGGCCGACTCAATCGAGTACGGGTACCGGGTCCCCTTTGGTGGAATTCATGTCTTCATCGGCAAGATCGGCGAACCGGGCCCTGAGCCGGACATCTGCACCGACCTCGTCGAGACGGCTCAGCGTGCTAGTCCTGCCCGGATTAAGCCCGCCATGAAGCGTGCGTTCGTAGGATTTGTCCATGGGATCGGATCTGAACCGGTGTCCAAAGTTGAGACGGGCGTTTATTCCGACGGCGAGTCATCCACCGGTGAAACCGAGTCCCAGTATCAAGGTCATGATGGTGTGTTCGAAGGATATTCCGATGGCAACGGTATTTCGGACCCCTTTGAATCGCCGAGTCGGGTTGCTGTTTTCATGGCCGGAACATAGCCCACCTTGCAGTCTTCATCTACAGCAGCAATGAATTCCGGATAAGCAGCCGTGGCAGGAGGCCCGACGCGCAAACCGGCTCAAGTTCTCTCCGGTTTGATGGATGCTTGGGCGACCTTGTTAACCACGGCAGTTACCCCGGAGACGTAGGACCAGCAAAATGCGGAGGTTACCAAGTTAAAGGACCAGATAACACAGGCTAAGGAGGACCTGGCAGCCGAAGATGCTAGGATGGCTGAAGAACGGGCCGCTTTAGATGCCCAGTCACAGCAGATCCAGGCGCAGAATTACTGGCTCATGTTGGATCAGAACACGTCGAACGACGTAATGCGAAGGAAGTACCGATCTCGTATGCAACCGGTCTTTGAAGGACTAAATCTCTTTAATACGCCGGGGGCTGGGCCGAGTAATCCGACAGCTGCCAACCGGACCGACGCGCCTAGGGCGGCACCGGATCAACCACGGATGATGGATCCGCCTCGTCGAATGGATAACCCGCCACAATACATACCAACACCACCGGGTCACTTTTCTAGCCCTTTGGATAACATGATTGCTGCAGCGTCTCGCCTGGCAGCTATTCCTATGGAGGGCGATTCACTGGCGGCGGTTGAGACGCGGCGGGCCAGGGATCTTCTTCAAACCGCAGTTGTGCAGCAGCAGGCTTATTCTTATAGCCGAGACCGAATTCATTCAACCTCCTGTCCGAGCAAAAGCTATAGCAGGCACATAGATGAACCGGAGGTGTCTAGCAGTGCGCGGCGCCGTAATGCCCCTCAAGGACCCAATCCGACGCGCGGTGAGGCAAATGCTCAGGACGTGGTGGATAATGGCAGAGCATGAAGGGAGGCCGCTTTAGCAGCACTATATGCGGGTCGTTATCAACCCGCCCCGGTTCAGCCAGCGGCGTCAGTAGACCAAGGCACCGGGCTTGCCTTCAGTTCTTGGGGATTGCAGTGTCTCATTCCAACTCTCTGTAATGTGCGACTGCCTAAGGATTTCAAGGGTCCACGTAAGGTGCCTAATTACACCGCTGATCAGCCACCTGAGGCGTGGGTGGAAAGTTATGAGATGGCAATGGAGATGTTGGATGTGGATGAAGCGGCCTCTGCAAAGTACTGCATGATGATGTTGGAAGGGACAGCCCGTACTTGGTTGAAGAACCTGCCAGCCAACTCTGTCGAGTCATGGGACCAGTTGAAGGCCCGATTTATAGCCAATTTCAAAGATACGTGCAAACAGCCTATGTCAATTGTGGATCTGGATGCCTGTGTTCAAGGGGAGAACGAGTCAACAACTCATTGGGTGCGCTGGGTTTCAAAAGTTTTGCATTCGTCAGACCGGATTAATGCTGGCCAAGCAATCATAATGCTGGAGCGTAATTGCTGGTTTAAGTCACTAAAGATGAAGTTGGGACGGCTCAAGCGCCACTGGAATGACATGGGAACACTTATGGCAGCCTTGGTTAAATATGCTGATTCTGATAATACCAAGGATCCCAATTCTGATGAGGAGAAACCGGAGAAGGGAAAGAAGAACGGTGGTGCAAAGGGACAACATCACAACCAAGGGAGCCATGGGAATAATGGTAAGCGCAAAGCAGATAATTCAGATCTTGTAGCTAACACCAATATGCTATGTCGTAAAGGTAAACCGCCCCAGCGCGGTGGAGCGATGAATCTGGAGCCTCTGTTAAACCAACCCTGCCCAAAGCATGGGACCAAGGAGGCCCCCGCCACACATCTTTGGAAAGATTGTTATATTATGAAGGAGTTCAAGAACTCTGATCTCTTCCGGTATGATCAGGGTCTGTCGGGCGGTTCAGGTCCAGGTTTTCATGGTGGCGGCGGTTCAAACTCTGGATTTCAGAAAAATTAGGGCAACCAGAACAACCAAGGTGGTAGTAACCAATAGAATAATCAAGGGAATCAGCAGCAGTCAGGTTATGAAAGTCACCCAAAGCAGTTGAATGGTGGGCAGTATCATGTGTTCACTACTAGTCTGTGCAAGCGCGATCAGAAGCTTCACAAGAGGGCAGTTAATGATGTTGAACCGGCAGTGCCACATTATTTGCGGTGGTCCAAGCAGCCCATTGTGTGGAGCAGAGAGGATCATCCGCCCGGGTTGACAATCCGGGTCATCTAGCTTTAGTGGTGGCACCTCAGGTGGGAAGTTATAAGTTTACCAAAGTGCTGATGGATGGAGGGAGCAGTATCAACATCCTGTACTATGAGACCTTCCATCGCAAGGGGTTGACAGACAAGAGTCTTAAACCGCCAAACACTGTTTTTCATGGTGTAGTACCAGGTAAATCAGCATATCCTGTTGGAAAGATCGCTTTGGAGGTTGTGTTTGGAGATGAGCATGATTCCAGGTCTGAAACATTGACCTTTGAAGTGGTGAAAATCCAGAGCCCATATCACGCACTGTTTGGACGGCCGGCTTACGCAAAATTCATGGCGAGGTCCTGCTATATCTATTTACAGCTCAAAATGCCGGGTCATAAGGGGACTATCACAGTACACGGAAGTCGAAAGATCGCTTTGGATTGTGAGGAAGGTGATGCGGCCTATGCTGAGTTGTTTGTGCTACAGAGGAGCAGAAGTTCTATAAAGACAATGTTGATCCGACAGACATGACCCCTCTGAAGAAGCCCTCCACTGAGCATGACCCGACCCTGAAGTTCAAACCGGCTGATGAGACTAACCTTGTTGATTTTGTTCCTGGCGATTCATCCAAACAATTTAGCATCAGCACCAATCTGGATCCAAAATAGGAAAGTGCAATCATCGAGTTCATCCGTGAGAACTGGGACATTTTTGCATGGAAGCCTTCTGACATGCCAGGTGTACCGAGGGAACTCGCTGAGCACACTCTCAATATTGATCCCAAGTTTAAACCGGTCAAGCAGTTTCTTCGTCGCTTTAACGAGGAAAGATGCAATGCCATTGGCGAGGAGGTAGCCCGGCTGTTGGCTGCCGGGTTTATCGTCGAAGTATTTCACCCTGAGTGGTTGGCTAATCCGGTGCTCGTTCTTTAGAAAAACGGCACTTGGCGCATGTGTGTGGACTACACAGATTTAAAGAAGGCTTGTCCGACAGATCCCTTTGCTCTCCCACGTATTGATCAGAGCATTGATGCGACGGCGGGTTGTGAGCGTCTGAGTTTCTTGGATGCTTATTTAGGTTATCATCAAATCAAAATGGCAGTTAAGGACCAGGAGAAGACGGCCTTCATCACTCCCTTTGGAGCCTTCTGCTATGTTTCTATGCCCTTTGGGCTCAAGAGTGCCCAAGCAACTTATCAGTGCTGTGTGCAAAATTGTATTCACACTCAGATTGGGCGCAATGTTCATGCCTATGTGGATGACATTGTAGTAAAATCCAGGAAGAAGGAGACATTGATAGACGATCTCAAGGAGACCTTTGACAATCTTCGGGTCTATAAAATGATGCTTAATCCGGACAAGTGTGTCTTTGGTGTTCCGGCAGGCAAGCTCTTAGGTTTTCTGGTGTCTAACAGAGGTATTGAGGCTAATCCGGAAAAGATCAAAGCGATTACGACCTTGGCTAAACTGAAGTGCATTAATGATGTTCAGTGTCTGGTGGGTCGAATGGCAGCCCTTAGCCGGTTTATCAGCCGCTTGGGAGAGAAGGCGATTCCTTTGTATCAGATGTTGAAGAAGATGGACGATTTCGTCTGGAGTGACACAGCTAATGCGGCATTTGAGGACTTGAAGCGGCAGTTGGCTGAACCGCCGGTCCTTGCTGCTCCGGTTGATAAGGAGCCCTTGTTATTGTATGTGGCTGCTAATGCCCGTGCGGTCAGTGTGGCAATTGTGGTTGAGCGTAAGGAGGCTGGGAAGGAATATCCGGTTCAACGGCCGGTTTATTATGTCAGCCAAGTGCTGATCGAGTCCAAACAACGATACCCGCATTGGCAGAAGCTAGTGTATGGAGTTTTTATGGCAAGTCGGAAGCTCAAGCAATACTTTCTAGGCCATCCCATCACAATGGTTAGTTCTGCTCCATTGGGCGATATAATTCAGAACAGGGAAGCAACTGGCCGGGTTGCAAAGTGGAAAATTGAGCTTGGTCCACATGGGTTGAAGTATATGCCTCGAACGGCCATCAAATCTCAGGCGCTTGTTGGCTTCATCAGTGATTGGACCGAGTTACAGGCACCAGAGGACAAGCCGGATAATACATACTGGACTATTCACTTTGATGGATCCAGGTAATTGGAAGGCTCAGGGGCTGGAGTTGTCCTTACTTCCCCTCGAGGTGATAAAATTTGTTATGTTCTCCGCTTAATGTTTCCTTGTACTAACAATGCAGCTGAGTATGAGGCCTTACTCCATGGTCTCCGTGTGGCCAAGGAAATGAACTTAAGCCGGGTTCGTTGTTTTGGAGATTCTGATCTGGTGGCCCGGCAAGTTTCTGGTACTTGGGATTCTAAGGATCCACTCATGGCGGCTTACAGACGCGAGGTGGATATTGTGGCAGGTCACTTTAAAGGTTATCAGGTTGAGCACATTGACCGGCGCAAAAACGAAGCAGCAGATGCTTTAAGTCGGCTAGGATCTCAGCATAAACCGGTACCACCCAATATCTTTTTAGATATCTTGCATAACCCGTCTGTTAAGTTGCCTACAGAGGAGGATTTAGCTGTTCCTGATCCGGAGGCCCAGTTGATAGCCGCTTTACATGTAATTCCGGATTGGACGGTTCCATATTTGGCGTATATGAACCGGGGCGAGCTACCAGATGATGAGGTTTTAGCCAGACAGATAATCCGGCGATCCAAGTCCATGGTTATTCACAATGGCGAGGTACACCGTTGCAGTGTTTCAGGTGTATTCCAACGTTGTGTTTCTCCTGAAGAAGGACAAGAGATTCTACGTGAAATCCATGAAGGGGATTGTGGTCACCATGTCGGTTCAAAATCCCTTGTCGCTAAAGCTTTTCGTCATGGGTTTTATTGGTTGACAGCTCATGCTGATGCGGCGGATCTGGTAAAGCGGTGTGACGCTTGTCAGAAGTTTTCACGCCGAGCCTATGTTCCGGCTCAAGAGCTACGGATGATTCCTATCACTTGGCCATTTGCTACTTGGTGGCTTGATATGGTGGGACCTTTTAAGCGCTCTAAGGATAAGAAGACCCACCTGTTGGTGGCGGATGACAAATTCACTAAATGGGTTGAAGCGGAGCCCGTCAGCAAGTGTGACGCAGCCACGGCAGTTCAATTTCTCAAAAAGATTATCTTCCGTTTTGGTTTTCCACACAACATCACCACAGATAATGGCACGAACCTTTCCAAAGGCGAGATGGAGGAATTTTGTCAGCGAGAGCACATCTGGCTTGATGTAGCGTCCGTGGCTCACCCCTAGTCTAATGGTCAAGATGAGAGGGCGAATCAAGAAATCCTGAAGGGTATCAAGCCACGGCTTATGGTTCCTTTGAAGCGGACGCCGGGTTGTTGGGTGGAAGAGTTACCATCTGTGTTATGGAGCATAAACACCACCCCAAACCGATCTACGGGTTATACACCTTTCTTCATGGTTTACGGGGCAGAGGTCGTCCTCCCAAGTGATATTCGTCATGACTCGCCTCGGGTTGCCAATTATGTTGAAGCGGACAATGAGCAAGCACGCCAGGAGGCGCTGAACCTGTTAGATGAGAAATGGGACATAGCTTTGGCTTGTTCGGCGGTTTATCAGCAAGACCTACGGCGTTATCACAGTCGCCGGGTTAAAACAAGAACCTTTCAAGAAGGCGACTTAGTGCTCCTGCTCATCCAGGATCAGACCGATATGCACAAGTTATCCCCACCTTGGGAAGGACCCTTTGTGGTCAGCAAAAATCTGCACAATGGATCATACTACCTCATTGACGTTCGAGAAGACTCACGCAGTTCTGAGGAGGAGACCCAACGGCCGTGGAGCATAACTCTCCTTCGGCCTTACTACACCTAAGCTATTGGCTCCTTTTATGTACATATTTCAACAATGTATATATTATGATCAATATAATAAATCGGCATCCTTGCTACAAGCAGGGCCTCTGCCATTTTTCCAATATCTCTTCATTGCATGGGGGCTTCAGCTAACAAAGCAGAGTTCTACCTTGTTAAACTGGCTATCATGCCACAAAACAGCTTGGGAGCTTCACACCCAAGGGGCCAAAGAGAGTCTGGATGCTATGCACAGCTCAAACATAGGCACCCATTGAGCACAGCTCACAAAAGTTACTTGGGGGCTCTTTGTGCACTGCAACAAAGAGTTTGAAAGGACCCTTGTAATATGCTATCAAGCACGGCTTGGAAGCCTGGTGTGTTCACCTAAAACCCCGGGTTAACCTGCCTTCATCAAGTAAGCCACTCCTATCCAGGTAATCCTGGCATGACCCGCCGAACGTTTGACAAGTCAATCTTTTACAAACCCTAAACTTGTCAAAGTTAAAACGATAATTGGTTAGTTGGAGGTCCATCTTAAAAGGCTTTGCAAAATGGTTTAACTCAGTGGCCTGGCAGCCCATGAAAAGCCTCGAATTTGGGCCTGGCAGCCCTTGAAAAGCCTCGACTACACGATTTTTGTTTGCTTTTTGCCATGTTTTTTACCCTTTGACAAGTTTATACTGAACCGGCGTCCATTGACCCGGTGTGCTTTTCAGTCATTATATTAACCCGGTGTTTGTTAACCTGGCTTGCCTTTCAACTACAAGTTGTTAGACCATATTCATATTAACCCGATGTTTGTTAACCCGGCTTGGCTTTCAACTATAAGTTATCAGACCATATTTCTTATCAAACCGGTGTTTCATAACCCGGACTGGCTTTGATTACATATTACCAGTATGATCTTATGGTGTTTATCACAACCCGGTATGGTTTAAACGTATACACCAGCACTGCATGGTGGGAGTTATCAATACTTCAGATTTGAGTTTTTCGCCCTTACTACAAATCAAAGTTGGTAACCCAATTAAGTGATTTAATATTACAGGTATGATTTATTTCATATTTTGATTCAGCTTTGGTAATTCACCAGGCTTTGTATTGGGCATTGTGACCCGTCCGACGGTAAACTGCCCGGACAATTCTTCTTATGCAGACATCATGATCACATGAAATTATCAAAGTATATAATCAAGCACAGCAAATATCATGGCGGATCAAAGACAATCATGTATCAGTGCCGTAGATCAAAGTATTTTAAACTAGCCTATTACAAGGCGCTTTGAGGCCCAAAAAATGATTGTCCTTATGCAGAACAAAGTCTATGAAAATAACTCGATTGCCGGATTAAGACTCATTGCCAGGACGACGTGAAGTTGATGGATCCTCAGGCGTCGGTTCAACCTCCTCCTCCCCACCCAGTGGCCGGAAGTCAACGGTAGTCCAGTCAATCTGGGTTAGAGCTTGAAAGACGGTCTCTTCATGTATAAGATTCGACGGTTCAACGTCAGGGGCGTAGGTGTGCTTACGAACGGGCGGAATAAGATTCTGCACTTCTGTCACAGCAGTGTCAACTCGATGGTTGTTGGCATCATAGAACGACCGATGCGAAGTCAAGTTCACCTCTTCAGCCAATTGACTTGCTATTGGACGCAACTCCTTGGTCAGGGCTTTGAGGGCTTCATTATCAAATGCTGATCCGTTTTCCTGTTCATCCAGATAGCCCTTGGCAATATCAACTAGATCCAGATCAGCTATCCATGATTTGGCACGAGTAAGTGCTAACAAAGCGCCAGCCCTGGCCGCAGACCGCTTCAGCTCCTCTATCTGAGCCGGAGTCATTGATAGCTTGGCCAAAGTATCCTTGATCAAAGTTGGTGCCGGTTTGTTGTACGAAGCCGCACAGATGACTCGTTGTGCATCGGTATACAGTTGCTCAGTCAATGTGTACCCTGCTTTCAACTTCATCCGCATATCTGTGCCCAGATGAGCAATAGGATTACCTGCAAAGGTTCAAGAATTTAATGTTAAACTGGTAGAGTTGAAAATATTTCCGAATAGGCTATGACAAAGTACTTACCGAAAATTGCAGAAGTCATGGCATTCACTTGATGTTTCAGCCCTGTCAGCTCTTCCGCCACCAGTTTAAGAGCTGCTTCGGCGTCTTCAGGCCGCTTCAACAAAGCAGCCTTCTCAGTTTCCCAGTTGGTGCGTTCATTTTTGAAGCCATCTTTCAATTGCTCCATGGCTGTCAAAGCACCCTTTAGCTCCTCTTTGGCTTTAGAGGTCTCTTCTTGCTGGGACTTGATGTTTTCTTGAAGATCGGTGATTTGAGATTCTTTGATATTTCTATCGGTCTGCAAAAGTCAGATGATGAAACTATTAAAGTCCCAAGCACATAACAAGTTATACACTTGGCACTTGGGGGCTAATGTGGATTGCTTTTTAAAGTGAGTGTTTTAAAGTCCCAAGGCTCAATCCAGGTATTAAGCTTGGCACTTGGGGGCTAATGCACAATTAATCAGTTATAAGTGAAGGTAATTAATAAGGACAGACAGTCCCGGTTTGTCTTCAAGAGACAAACCGGCCCTTGGGGGCTACTCAGTTGAAGTGTTCTTTATCTTGAAGTCCCGGTTTATGTTCAAGAGATAACCCGGCCCTTGGGGGCTACAATGGAAGAGATATACAGAACAAAGCAAATTTCAAAGCGTTTTTGAAGATTACCTCATAACGTTCCTTCATCAAATTCACCAAACCAGCCTCAAAGTCATGGCTTGTGTAAAGGCGGTTTAAAAATACAGAATGAAGCTCCTCGGCGCTAAGGTTAATGAAGTTGGATAAATCAGTCTTCCCTTTCCCCTTGCCCATAGCAGCGAATTCCTCCTTGGCAGTATGTTTTGACAAGACAACCGGATTACCAGGACTAGTGTGACCCGTACCAGTAATGACAACATCGTCATCATCACCTTTTGATGGATTTGGCGGATAGACAGTGACCCTGGCTGGGCTTGGCGGATTAGCAGTATCCCTGACTGGGCTTGAAGGAGGAATAGTATCTCTAGCCGGGCTTGGAAGGTCCTCATTCCTATTCGGGCTTGGAGGATCAACATGTGGACTAGCCGGGTTAGCTTCTGTCGGATCAGCATCAGTATTTTGACCCTATGGGGTAGGGTCATCAATGGCAATGTCAGCACCTCTATTAGCATCTTTGGAAGTTCTATCCGGTTCAACCTCTTCAGTAGGGAGATTGATTCTTGTTTTCTTGCTCAGCCGGGCTTTGGCGCTGAAATATTAAAACAAAAGGTCAGTTGGTAAACCGGCGCAAGAAGACAAAGTTAAAATGGTATACTTACCCAGGGACGATCTTGAGGGGAGGCATTTGAGTGGTTGATGAACCGCCAGATGTAGAATTAGAAGACACCTGGTAATTCGGATCAGACGGATTGAATGGGTATCGGAAGAAACCCTTCAAAGGATAAAGTTTTTTGGGAGAACAAGAAACCTCTGGACGATGCTTCTGGGTTGGTGTATCCGGTAAATTGGAAGAGGTGACTTGCTGGCCACCGTGCCGGGTTGTGCGACGACCTTCAGCTTGCTGTGCCTTCAAAGAAAATTGTGGATCCAAATGAGCAAGAGGGTGAGAGTATTTTACTTTTCGAACTGCACGACAAATTTTTTGAACCGGCACAAGATCTGAATCGGAGGAAAGAGAGATTACCTCTACATGGTCTGCACGACTGGCCTCCGCATCATCCTGGGTATAGTCATTGTCAATAAGGTGTATGAAAAAGGAACCAAGGGAGTCAAGTTCTACCTCTTGATCCGATTCATCAACGTCTTCTGGCGGATTAGAAGACTCGGCGGTTTTCTTTTTGGCTGCTCTCTTTGTGACTTTGCTCTTCACACGAGGAGCCCTTGCCGGTTTATCTTGAGTCTTCCTCTTCCAGAAGGAGCTATTGTCCTGTGAAATTAAACAAAGGAGTATTAGAACATTGTTAAAGCGGAGGCGGATCAATAAGCACAAAGTTAAAAAAAATTATCGCTGGCGGTTTGTTGGAGGCATAAATAGGTCGCAGCCCAGTTTTGCTGCATTCAGCGATAGGTTCGTCCAGCATCTTCTTCATAGATTCAGTGACTTCATCGTTAGTCATTTCTATCTCATGATATCGTTGAGGATCCTTGACGTTGCCAGAGTATTCATGCATTAAACCGGGGCGGCGGCTTAAGGGCAGAATACCCCAAGAAACCCAGCAGTGAACGAGGTCAATGCCGGTTAAGCCATTCGCAAGGAAAGCCCGGAGTTTAGCAAGTTGAGGAGCATAGGCTTGTCGTTGTCTGGTAGTAAGCTGCAGAGGCAGTGGATGGCTGTTGCTGAGCCGGTGAGCACGGTAACCCGGTAAAGGGTTTTCATCAGCAGGTGCGGTGTTCTGATAATAGAACCAGGTTTGATTCCAGTCCTTTGGATGGCTGTGGTGTTTGGCATGAGGGAAGTCAACTTCCTTTCTCTTCTGAATTGATACACCACCAAGTTCAGTATTGGGGCCATCAGAAAATTCAGTTCAGCGGTTTAAGTGAAAAAAGTCTCGAAAGAGCTCAACAGTTGGTTCTTCTTGAAGGTAAACTTCGCAGAACACTTGAAAGTTGCATATATTGGACACAGAATTTGGTCCAATGTCCTGTGGATGGAGTTGAAAGCTAGCAAGGACATCCCAAAAAAACTTTGATCCGGGAGGGCTGAATCCCTGGTTTAGGTGCTGCATGAATACAATCACTTCTCCATCTTGAGGCTCAGGAGGGCACTCAGGGCCAGGGACTCGCCAATGAAGGACATTTTTTGAGGCTAAAGCACCAGTTACAACATATCCATTGATTTGCGTTTCCGTGATCCGGGACAGAACCCAGTTGCAAGGGAAAATTGCTTGGTCATCTTGGAAAGCAAACTGTAAAGGAAAAATGAAGGCCGGTTTACAATTGACGGTTGATGTGCACTAATCGGTGTTAAACCGGGGAATTTGATCAAAGCATATATGTGAGATAAACTGTAAATTACTATTCAAGTCAAGATGGTGGTTTAAGTGAGGGCTAATGGCATATGGCAGATTATCAACTACTAAAGGTTAAACCGCCCTTAAATAGAAGAGGCAAAGCTGAAAATCTACTAAGTGTTTGCAGAAACAGGTTTCATAATATGGCAGTATAATTTTGGATCTACCGTGTTTCAATAAAGAAAACTTTCCTGAGCCCTACAATGGCGCTAAGAGGAACGGAGAAGGTCCAGATGGAGTCTGTCCAGGAACAGCAAAACACTATGGTACGAAGGATTAAAACTATGGATCTAGCCGCAGATCAAAACTATCAGGCATATATAGATTCAATAAAGAGGCTAAGAGAAGGGCGGAGGCGCACTGATGAACGGCGACGAACACGGAGGAACTTGAAGCCCTAATGGAGATCTAGGGTCACGGGAAGAAAACTTACCAGGTCCACGCAGCAGGAGTTTCGCAAGGTTTTTGGTACGAACAGGGTGATGCAGCGGCCTTGGTCGGTGCAGGTTCGAAGGTCGACGGCGGAGGCGGTGCTTGAGCTCTTCGGGTCGTGAGGAGGAAGAGGAGAAGCAAGGGGAGAAAATGGAAGGACCCTTCGGTCTTATTTATAAAGGGGCAAGAAGATAAGTGACAGGCACGAGAATCGAGGAGACTAGAACGGCAAGGGGCGCAGCTGTCACCTCGATCTTCGGGATACAATTAATAAAGGGAATCTTTTTAATCTTTTTATACAGAGATGATGTCATGACAATCCGCTGCTGTATCCAGAGGATGACGTCACGGCGGTTTAACAAAAGTTTACAGGAGAAGACATCGCGGCGGTTTACGAGAAATGTAAGTAGATGTTCACGGAATTTTTCTAAGTATTAGAGATTGACATGAACTGGTTCAAATCAACCTGGGGCCTAATGTTGGGCATATAACTACTAAGGGTAAACCGCCCAGGAGGGGCCGCTTCACCCTGAAATACATTGAAGCCCGTAAAGACCCAGAAGATGGCGCTTTACTGATGAAGCTTAGTGGCCCAGAGCCCAAAGGCGGATTAGGGCCCATAATAGTAAACCGCTATGATTGTATAACTTGTATTCTAAGTTAGGAAAGGGGAGACCGAGCCGGACACTTGTATGAGCCGGCCTCGGGACTTTGTAGACCGGCCAGGCGTCAACCTATGTATATAAAGGGACGACCCGGCGGCGGTTCAGGGACAAGAAACAACAACTCGAGACCCAGGCAAAGTGTATTTGCTCCCTGGTCATCGAAACCCAATCAATTCCATCACAACTAGACATAGGCTTTTACCTTCATCGAAGGGGCCGAACTAGTATAAAACTCTTGTGTCCTTTGTCCAGTTTAACCCCTTCAAGCTAACCCGTTGCAATGGCTCCATGACTAAGTCCTTTCATGAGGACATCTGACGTGATATTTCCACGACAGGCTTCGAGGGCAGCATATTTTATCCGCTCGTATGTCAAGGGATAATTCTCCCATCCAGACGACCTTAATGCCAACGTCTCGTCACCCTTCTGAAGATTTGTACCGAGCACAAAATTTGCTACGTCAAATAGGGATGGTGTCTGTTTATCACAATCTTCTACAAGAATTTTGATTCTAGTTTGTAGGTTAGCGATGCTTTTAAAATCAAGGTTGTACGGCTCCAGCTTCTATTTGTCCCCTTCGATGGCTGCCCCACAGAAGTATACGTCCTCCCGAGATAAGAAATCGTGAAGCTCACCTGGTATGGAGGGCGAGTGTATGATGTGGTACACCAAAACATCATCTTCAAGGCACAACTGAAGGATGGCGGCACGCTGGATCTTCCCAGGGGCACGCTCCTTGTACTCTGCATTGAGACCGATGACCCTCGTCTCTACCTTTTCGAGGGAGTTGGATACATTGTTGATCCACTGCCGAACAACCCTTGGGTGGACGGTGATGGTGGCAACTATGCGCATCGATCCTTCGACGAGGACATGTTGGACGCTAAAAACCTGCATCTCGATCTCTTTCGCCATTTGGAACCGCTAGAATGGAGGGCTATGGTTTGGAGAATTAGGATTAGATGGCTAGTCTAACTAAAGTAGTAGATGATTATTTAAAGAGGTTAAAACAATGTGAACGTAGTGGGGTTTGGATGCAAATAAAGACGAAGGGGAGGTGAAGAAGCCGAGGAGAATCGGTTCCCGATGGATAAGTAAATGGGAGAAGTGGCGTGCAGGCAGTTGATTAGACGGCTAGGTAGACTAAGTGAAAAGGCTATGCGGCTAGACTGATGAGTCGTACCTGTTCGTGTACGTGCCCATCCTTCCTGATAGGTGGGACCTATGCAAACAGATAAAAAATGTGTCGTAGCTTCTTTTTTTTTGAGCGCGTGAGTGGGAGACACAACATTCTCTGGTTAAGGAATACTCCTCCATTTAGGTGAGTATAAGTCACGTTATGAAAATCAAGTTTTCCCAAAACCTTTAGGCGTGGAACATTAACTTCCTGCTCGATCCCCTCCCAGACTCATTAGCCAGCGTTCTCTTCCTCTGCTGCGGCATTCTACCTTTCCATTTTTCCTCTTCTCAAGTGTGGAATGGTCTGCATGCCATCCTTGATGCACCAGAACGACCACTACATGCATCACGGTAGGGCGTTGATTGGGCATGCACGAGAATTTGGTTCTGCTCGCAATATGAATGATACGTGGACGATGAAGTGAACATGCATGCTAGCACGGGAGACCTATTTCCGCTATACAATACTGGAGTACTCATGTTCCTACTACTAGTAGTAGTAGTACAACTGTGGTACACTTGATGGTCAAAATACTATTCATCTGGTCCTCACAGTGAAGTGACAACACCCTGCGCCTGACACTAGTCCAGGCGGCGTGTTCAGGTTACCAAAGTTAGCCTCACCCTGTGCACTATGCAGTCTGTCACCGCCGATGTACAACACATTGGCGCCTCACCTCGTCTCCCTCTCTGCTCCCATAGCACCACTCCATCTCCATCTCCTTCTCCATCTCCTTCTTCGTCTCCGTCTCCATCTCACTGTGCCCTCTTGTACCGTCGCCTCACTCGCCTCCCCCAGTACCACTATTCCCTCGCTAGCCGCTCCAGCACCGACAACCTTCTCCCCCGTAAATCAAGCCCCCCCAAAACCCCCACCTTTCAAACTCCACCATGGCCGAACAAGAACCGCGCAGCATCCATATGAGCCGCGATTGGAGCAATCTCCCCAGTGACATCCTCGACCTCTGTAGTTCGTGTATGGATATGTTGGGCGCCCTACGGCTGGCTGCATGCTCGAAGGACATGCACACGGCCATCGTCGAAGCAAGGCCTAAGATTTTCAAGACACCCTGCTTGCTGCTATCTGGTCTTGCGAGATTGGCTCACCTTGATACGGAGGCGTACATGATGCCCCTCGACTTCAATCCGATCTCCATTAGCCAAAACTTCTTTGCAGGTATGTAGTGGGTCGCCGTACATCATTTCCCTCGACATCAATCCAATCACCATCGCCTGAAACTTCTTGGCAGGTATGTACTGGGTCGGCGTGAACTCCCACTAGATGGCTACCTTCAGAGAAGACGGTAAAAAGTTGGTGCTCATGAACTTCTAGACCTCCCATGAGATTATCCTTCCTCCGTTGGATTATATAGAGTATTACGATCGCGGTCCAAGTCATCTAGATTACCACGTCAGTTGGACGGACCTTGTTTTGCAGAAGATTGTAATCTGCCAAGTTCCCACACGACATGCGAATTACGCAGACTTCAAGCTAATTGCCTTGTTCGACCACGGACTCGCCTATCTTTGCGCCAGTGCCTTCTTTAGCTGGAGAGAACCCAGCTCACAGTGGATCATCGTCAAAGATGATACACACTTCTGTGATGCTATTGAACACAATGGCATCATCTACGCGATCGACAAAGCAGATGGCACCACGTATTGCTGGGACGGCGCGTGTAAGTTGTTTCCGTCTCATGTTAATGATGATGCCATGACACTGTTGGAACTTTTTGTGATGATTGGCATATCCCTATTTGAGCAGAATTTGAGTAGAACTATGGCAGTGTATTAGAGACGCTGTAAATCAGCTATATTTGGAATGAGTTAATTCATGCGATTGTGACCATGTCATTACAGCCAATTTTTACCCTGAATAATCAAATGGTTAGGAATATATGGATATTATCCTTATTTTACAGTAATCTACATGCTACTACTAAATATGAGTGTGTATCAATGGCCATGTTAGTTTTCCTCATTTTCATGATGTAGAAACATGCACCACACTGTTGGTTTCATCTAACCATACATTATGGAAGTAAATGTGCATATGGAGAACTCTATATTTGGAAGTAGTGAAATCCTGCAATGCTTACCATGTGTACATACCTATATTCGCCCTTCAACAATCAATGGCTAGAATGATATCCTCACAAATTTTTTGCCCATAGAACACGAGTATATAACAATGCATGGTCTGTTAGTTACCTTGAAGAATTTGTTTGTGAGGACAGAACATGATTACATAACATGCATGACATGGTACATGGTAGTTTCCTGTGAAGAATCAATTGCGAGATAACATGAGTATAACCATGCATGGCACTTCTATATTTTCGAACCCAGTATACATTTCCCTGTATTTTCCTCCCAGTTCCAACAGGGACATATATATCAATGCTATTTCTTACATTATCGTACTCATACTCTGAACAATGCTGATCTTACATTAACAATGCCTGTCCTTTTTGATATGATGCAGTGTCCCTACAGTTACTGCCCTTTGTAATCACACCACCTTTGCCAAAAACAGGGAAGCACAACTGGTTTCTCGCTCGATCAGACGACGGCAAAATACTGATGATCATTCGGACACATGAGACGAAAAATTTATATTGCAAAAACCCCACTGTATACAAGCACCGTGGAATACATGAGTATCCGGACAGTGGCTGTTACGTCTATGAGTAGGATAACAGCTTGTTGCGGCCATCAGGATTTTTTAGTTGGAGGCGGGTAAACAGCCTTGGTTCACACTCTCTGTTTCTCGGACTCAATTATCCGATTAATCAGGAGATCACCGTTGGCAAGGACCTTGATGGCAGAGAGGCTCTGTTTGCTATGGAAAATTGTGTCTACATGGCGAGCCCTAGGAGTTCGGGAGCAAACTCCCCTGATTGTCAACGATACAGCCTGCAACAAAAGAAGGTGAGAATGACAAAGGCATCCGGATTAACTTTGATCCTTGGATGTCTCAATTACGACAGGCAGTGATGTGGTTCAAGGCTTCAGGTTGATAGGTAATTGGGCTGTTGCATCGAATGGGTGGAGTACTGGTGTCTCCGGATCACTGGTCGCTGAAGCGGGGCTGCAAATTATGATGGTGTTGGATCATATCTTCGAATGACTTTGTTGTCTTTGCTGATGGTTCTGGATGGGTAGTTCTTTCTTTTGTTATGCATATTCCTTGTCATTTGGTCATCCTCATCTATGTCACTCTTACTATGTAATAGTTGCTTCTGTTTAGAATGTCATTCTTGTCTGGATCATGAGAGTCTGAACGCTTTAGATGGGTGCGTTTTGGTGGTGTAGCAAGACTTCTTATGAACTATCAAGTCTTGCTGTTTATGTCAGTAGTAGTCACTAGTCAGTGTTTGAATGTTGTATATATCGTTGTTTCGAACTGTTTATTGTCTCGAACTACTGATGGGCTAAATGAGGGCATCACCATTCTCTAGTGTTCAGAGTATATCTCCTTTTTTCAAGTTATATAATTTGAGCTCAATGTCTTTCGATGATGTACACTTCTTTGGGCCAGTGAGGTGTCGTTGAATATGGGCCGAGTAATAACGCAACGCCAAACATGTCAATTATGACTCTCAGGCCGGACTCTCAAAAGATCTTGAAAAAAAGGCCGGGCTCTCCAAAAAAGAAAGAATAAGGAGTCTTAGGCCGATATGTGGGCGCCACCGGTGTTTTCGTGTGCTTGCGCGCCGAGAGCATATTGGCGTGTGCTCGAAATTCATACTACCTTTTCATCCCCAGTCTCCCGCCCCTCCCCCACCCCCGAAATCTCGATTCCTACTCCAATTCCCCCAAATCCCCCTCCTGTACTCCCTGTAATCAAGCACACTATCATGTCGCCAGTCAACGCGGATCTCTGAGCCGGAGATCCTGAGGTCCGTCCTGCCTTCGGTCGCTGCATGCTGTCACTCAACAGTGGCATGGCGGCGATTGACGACCAGTTTGCCGGCAAAGTGCTGTTGGTAACAATCAATGGCGACCAGCCTCCCGTCTCGCCGGATGACCTTGTCAAAGCTCTTGGTAATGCGCACTGCATCCAAATAAGTGACTTGCTCGTCGAAGTCTGTCCGCCACCAGCTGATTTCTTCGTCAGGTTCCGGACAACTTTCGACTGCAGTCGTGTGTTCGAATCTTCCCGGCGTTTGTTCTGTGATGGCGCGCTGGTGAGATTTGATCGGTGGTACCCAGGATGGGGCTCAGTACCCTCTGAGCTTGAGTTTTAACAAAGCTTACCTTCCACGGCATGCCTCGAGTCCATGAACGAGGTTATCAACGACCTTGGAGGTGAGCTCGTAAGTATGTTTGTTCCTCCAGACAGCTGGGCTCTGACGGTTATGGCATGAATGAAGAAGCCGTCCACCATACCGAAGGTGATTGGTGTTGAGTGATGTCTACTACACAACCTTCTTCTTGTAGACGTTGTTGGGCCTGCAAGTGCACAGGTTTGTAGGACAGTAGCAAATTTCCCTCAACTGGATGACCTAAGGTTTATCAATCCGTAGGAGCCGTAGGATGAAGATGGTCTCTCTCAAACAACCCTGCAACCAAATAACAAAAAGTCTCTTGTGTCCCCAACACACCCAATACAATGGTAAATTGTATAGGTGCACTAGTTCGGCGAAGAGATGAAGATACAAGTGCAAAATAGATAGTAAATATAGGTTTTTGTAATCTGAAAATATAAAACAGCAAGGTAACGAGTGATAAAAGTGAGCGTAAACGGTATTGCAATGATAGGAAACAAGGCCTAGGGTTCATACTTTCACTAGTGCAAGTTCTCTCAACAATAATAACATAGATAGAACATATGACAAGCCCTCAACATGCGACAAAGAGTCACTCCAAAGACACTAATAGCGGAGAACAAATGTAGAGATTATGGTCTGGTACGAAACCACCACAAAGATATTCTTTCGGATCGATCTATAAAAGAGTTCGTACTAGAATAACACCTTAAGATACAAATCAACCAAAACCCTAATGTCACCTAGATACTCCATTGTCACCTCAAGTATCCGTGGGCATGATTATACGATATGCATCACATAATCTCAGATTCATCCAACCAACATAAAAGTACTTCAAAGAGTGCCCCAAAGCTACTACCGGAGAGTCAAGAACGTGTGCCAACCCCTATGCATAGGTTCCCAAGTGTCACGAAACCCGCAAGTTGATCACCAAAACATACATCAAGTGGCACATGATATCCCATTGTCACCACAGATAATCACGGCAATACATACATCAAGTGTTCATAAAAGACTCAATCCGATAAGATAACTTCAAAGGGGAAACTCAATTCATCACAAGAGAGTAGAGGGGGAGAAACATCATAAGATCCAACTACAATAGCAAAGCTCGGGATACATCAAGATCGTGCCATAGAGGGAACACGAGAGAGAACACGAGAGAGAGAGAGAGAGATTAAACACATAGCTACTGGTACATACCCTCAGCCCCGAGGGTGAACTACTCCCTCCTCGTCATGGATAGCGCCGGGATGATGAAGATGGCCTCCGGTGATGGGATCCCCCTCCGGCAGGGTGCCGGAATAGGGTCCCAATTGGTTTTTGGTGGCTACAGAGGCTTGCAGCGGCAGAACTCCCGATCTATTTTCTGTTCTGGAAGTTTTAGGGTACGTAGGTATATATGGGTGCAGGGAGAACGTCGGTGGAGCTATGGGGGCCCCACGAGGTAGGGGGCGCGCCTAGGGGGGAGGGCGTGCCCCCCACGCTCGTGAGCACCTCCCGTATCTTCTGATATGGGGTCCAAGTCCATCAGGTGGGTTTCCTTCCAAAAATAACTTCTCCAGTTGATTTCGTTCCGTTTTGACTTCGTCTGATATTCCTTTTCCTCGAAACACTGAAATAGGCATAAAACAGCAAATCTGGGCTGGGCCTCCGGTTAATAGGTTAGTCCCAAAAATAATATAAAAGTGGATAATAAAGCCCAATATTGCCTAAAACAGAGCAATCAAAAATTATAGATACGTTGGAGACGTATCAAGCATCCCCAAGCTTAATTCCTGCTCGTCCTTGAGTAGGTAAATGATAAAAAAGAATTTTTGATGCGGAGTGATACTTTGGCATAATTTCAATGTAAATCTTCTTAATTGTGATATTAATATTCAAATCTGAAAGATTCAAGACAAAAGTTCATATTGACACAAAAATAATAATACTTCAAGCATACTAATCAAAGCAATCATGTCTTCTCAAAATAACATGGCAAAAGAAAGTTCATCCCTACAAAATCATATAGTTAGGCTATGCTTCATTTTCATCACACAAAGATGTTCCCAACTTCTATACCCCCGATGACAAGCCAAGCAATTGTTTCATACTTAAATAATCTCAAACTTTTCAACCTTCACGCAATACATGAGCGTGAGCCACGGATATAGCACTATGGGTGGAATAGAATATGATGATGAGGATTGTGTGGATAAGACAAAAAAGGAGAAAGTCTCATGTTGACGAGGCTAATCAACAGGCTATGGAGATGCCCATCAATTGATGTCAACATGAGGAGTAGGGATTGCCATGCAACGGATGCACTAGAGCTATGAATGCTCAACAAAAGAAAACTAGTGGGTGTGCATCCAACTCGCTTGCTCACGAAGACCTAGGGCATTTGAGGAAGCACATCGTAGGAATATACAAGCCAAGTTCTATAATGAAAAATTCCCACTAGTATAAAAAGACAACTTATGAGACTCACTACATGAGGAACAAGGTGCTACTTTGAAGCACAATATATGAGACTCAATACATGAAGAACAAGGTGCTACTTTGAAGCACAAGTGTGGAAAAAGAGATAGTAGCATTGCCCTTTTTTGGGCCTTTCCTTCTTTTTTTTGGCCTTTCTATTTTTTTGGGCCTTTCTTTTTTATATATTTTGGCATTTCTCTTTGTTTTGGGCAATGCTCTAATAATGATGATCATCACACTTCTATTGATTACAACACAAGGATTACAACTCGAATGCTTAAAACAAGATATGACTCTATATGAATGCCTCTGGCGGTGTACCGGGATGGTGCAATGAATCAAGAGTGACATGTATGAAAAATAATGCATGGTGGCTTTGCCACAAATACGATGTCAACTACATGATCATGCAATGGCAATATGACAAAAGTAATGTATGTCATGATGATGATGATGATGGAAGTTGCATGGCAATATATCTCGGAATGGCTATGGAAATGCCATAATAGGTAGGTATGGTGGCTGTTTTGAGGAAGATATAAGGAGGTTTATGTGTGATAGAGCGTATCATATCACGGGGTTTGGATGCACCGGCGAAGTTTGCACCAACTCTCAAGGTGAGAAAGGGCAATGCACGGTACCGAAGAGGCTAGCAATGGCGGAAAGGTAAAAGTGCGTATAATCCATGGACTCAACATTAGTCAAAAGAACTCAAATACTTATTGCAAAAATTTAGAAGTCATCAAAAATCAAGTACTACGCGTATGCTCCTAGGGGGATATATTGGTAGGAAAAGACCATCGCTCGTCCCCGACCGCCACTCATAAGGATGCACAAGCCAGGTACACTTCATGTTTCAAATTTGTTACATAACTTTAACCATACGTGCATGCTACGGGACTTGCAAATTTCAACACAAGTATTTCTCAAATTCATAATCACCCAACTAGCACGACTTTGATATTATCACCTCCATATATCAAAACAATTATCAAGCATCAAACTTATCTTAGTATTCAACGCACTCATAGTTTCACATATCTTGAATACCAAGTATATTAACATTAAGCAAACTACCATGCTATCAATGACTCTCAAAATAATCTAAGTGAAGCATGATAGTTCATATATTTCTTCAAAATAAAACTACCACCACGCTCTAAAATATATAAGTGAAGCACTAGAGCAAAAACTATCAAGCTCAAAAGATATAAGTGAAGCACTATGAGCAAAACTATCAAGCTCAAAAGATATAAGTGAAGCACATAGAGTATTCTAGAAAATTCCAATTCATGTATGTCTCTCTATCATTAAAGAATTTCAGATCTTGATACTTTATTCAAACAGCAAGCAGAGCTAAAGAAAACTACAATGCAAGGATAGGACAACTCATGTGAAGAAGCAAAAACTTAGGCTCAACCGATACTAACCGATAGTTGTTGAAGAAGAAAGGTGGGATGCCTACCGAGGCATCCCCAAGCTTAGATGCTTGAGACTTCTTGAAATAATATCTTGGGGTGACTTGGGCATCCCCAAGCTTGAACTTTTGTGTCTCCTTAATTCCTCTCATATCATGGTCTCTCTTTTTATCAAAAGCTTCATTCAAAACAAACTCAACAAGAACTTGTGAGATAGGTTAGTATAAACCAATGCAAAACCTTATGATATTCTACTGTAACAAATCACTTAAATTATTATTCAACATTGCATGCTAAATGCCTCTGCATATTTAATACTCCTATCCTCAAATAGAATCATTAAACAAACAAACATACGCAAACAATGCAACCATAACAGCAATCTGCCAAAACAGTACAGTCTATAAAGAATGCAAGAGTATCAATACTTCCCTGACTCCAAAAATTATTAACTAAAATTCCCACTGAAATAAATTTATCAGATCTAAATATGCAAAAGATTCAACGTTATACCATTCTCTGACTTCTCTAGGGAATTTTTGCAACAGCGGTAAACTTTCTGTTTCCAAACAGCAACATGCATACTAGCAAAATAAGCATGGCAAAGGCTATCCTTGACTTTTTTATTGAAACTAAAGAGGCAAAACATTATTATAACTAGAAGAAAGAAAAAACTAACCAAAGAAAATGATGCTCCAAGCAAAACACATATCATGTGGTGAATAAAAATATAGCTCCAAGTAAAGTTACCGATGAACGAAGACGAAAGAGGGGATGCCTTCCAGGGCATCCCCAAGCTTAGTTGCTTGGTGGTCCTTGAATATTACCTTGGGGTGCCTTGGGCATCCCCAAGCTTAGGCTCTTGCCACTCCTTATTTCATAGTCCATCGAATCTTTACCCAAAACTTGAAAACTTCAACCACACAAAACTCAAAACAAAACTCGTAAGCTCCGTTAGTATAAGAAAATAAAACCACCACTTAGGTACTGTAATGAACTCATTGTAAATTCATATTGGTATAATATCTACTGTAATCCAACTTATCTATGGTTCATACCCTCCGATACTACTCATAGATTCATCAAAATAAGCAAACAACACATAGAAAACAGAATCTGTCAAAAACAGAACAGTCTGTAGTAATCTGTATAAAACGTATACTTCTGGAACCCAAAAAATTATGAAATAAATTTATGGACCTGAGAAATTTGTCTATTAATCATCTTCAAAAAGAATCAACCTAAAATCATTCTCCAGTAAAAAATGGCAGCTAATCTCGTGAGTGCTAAAGTTTCTGTTTTTCACAGCAAGATCACATAAACTTCACCCAAGTCTTCCCAAAGGTTCTACTTGGCACTTTATTGAAACAAAAGCTATAAAACATGATTACTACAGTAGCATAATCATGTGGACACACAAAAATAGTAAGGATAAATATTGGGTTGTCTCCCAACAGGCGCTTTTCTTTAATGCCTTTTAGCTAGGCATGATGATGGAAATGATGCTCACATAAAAGATAAAAATTGAAACATAACGGGAGCATCATGAAGCATATGACTAGCACATTTAAGCCTAAACCACTTCCTATGCATAGGGATTTTGTGAGCAAACAACTTATGGGAACAATAATAAACTAGCATAGGGAGGTAAAACAAGCATAGCTTCAAAAATTTAAGCACATAGGGAGGAAACTTGATATTATTGCAATTCCTACAAGCATATTTTCCTGCCTCATAATAATTTTCAGTAGCATCATGAATGAATTCAACAATATAACCAGCACCTAAAGCATTCTTTTCATGATCTACAAGCACAGAAAATTTGCTACTCTCAACATAAGCAAAATTCTTCTTTATAGCATACGTATCATCCAATAATCATCATAAATAGGAGGCATGCTTTCATCATAGTAAATTTTCTCATCAAAGCTTGGGGGACAAAAAATATCATCTTCATCAAACATAGCTTCCCCAAGCTTGTGGCTTTGCATATCATTAGCATCATGGATATTCAAGGAATTCATACTAACAACATTGCAATCATGCTCATCATTAAAAGGTTTAGTACCAAACATTCTATAGATTTCTTCTTCTAGCACTTGAGCACAATTATCCTTTCCATCGTACTCATGAAAGATAAAGGGTGAAGCGTATGAGACAAACTCAACTCCATTTTTTTGTAATTTTCTTTTTATAAAATAAACTAGTGCTAAAAAAGAAAAAAAGATTCGATTGCAAGATCTAAAGATATACCTTCAAGCGCTAACCTCCCCGGCAACGGCGCCAGAAAAGAGCTTGATGTCTACTACACAACCTTCTTCTTGTAGACGTTGTTGGGCCTGCAAGTGCACAGGTTTGTAGGACAGTAGCAAATTTCCCTCAAGTGGATGACCTAAGGTTTATCAATCCGTAGGAGGCGTAGGATGAAGATGGTCTCTCTCAAACAACCCTGCAACCAAATAACAAAAAGTCTCTTGTGTCCCCAACACACCCAATACAATGGTAAATTGTATAGGTGCACTAGTTCGGCGAAGAGATGAAGATACAAGTGCAAAATAGATAGTAGATATAGGTTTTTGTATTCTGAAAATATAAAAACAGCAAGGTAACGAGTGATAAAAGTGATTATAAACGATATTGCAATGATAGGAAACAAGGCCTAGGGTTCATACTTTCACTAGTGCAAGTTCTCTCAACAATAATAACATAGATAGAACATATGACAAGCCCTCAACATGCGACAAAGAGTCACCCAAAGACACTAATAGCGGAGAATAAACATAGAGATTATGGTCGGGTACGAAACCACCACAAAGCTATTCTTTCGGATCGATCTATAAAGGAGTTCGTACTAGAATAACACCTTAAGATACAAATCAACCAAAACCCTAATGTCACCTAGATACTCCATTGTCACCTCAAGTATCCGTGGGCATGATTATATGATATGCATCACACAATCTCAGATTCATCCAACCAACATAAAAGTACTTCAAAGAGTGCCCCAAAGCTACTACCGGAGAGTCAAGAACGTGTACTAACCCCTATGCATAGGTTCCCAAGTGTCACGAAACCCGCAAGTTGATCACCAAAACATACATCAAGTGGCACATGATATCCCATTGTCACCACAGATGATCACGGCAAGACATACATCAAGTGTTCATAAAAGACTCAATCTGATAAGATAACTTCAAAGGGGAAACTCAATTCATCATAGGAGAGTAGAGGGGGAGAAACATCATAAGATCCAACTACAATAGCAAAGCTCGGGATACAATAAGATCGTGCCATAGAGGGAACACGAGAGAGAACACGAGAGAGAGAGAGAGAGATCAAACACATAGCTACTGGTACATACCCTCAGCCCCGAGGGTGAACTACTCCCTCCTCATCATGGATAGCGCCGAGATGATGAAGATGGCCTCCGGTGATGGGATCCCCCTCCGGCAGGGTGCCGGAACAGGGTCCCGATTGGTTTTTGGTGGCTACAGAGGCTTGCGGCGGCAGAACTCCTGATCTATTTTCTGTTCTAGAAGTTTTAGGGTACGTAGGTATATATGGGTGCAAGGAGAACGTCGGTGGAGCTACGGGGGCACCACGAGGCAGGGGGCGCGCCCAAGGGGGAAGGGCGCGCCCCCCACCCTCGTGAGCACCTCCCGTATCTTCTGACGTGGGGTCCAAGTCCATCAGGTGGGTTTCCTTCCAAAAATAACTTCTCCAGTTGATTTCGTTCCGTTTTGACTTCGTCTGATATTCCTTTTCCTCTTAACACTGAAATAGGCATAAAACAACAAATCTGGGTTGGGCCACCGGTTAATAGGTTAGTCCCAAAAATAATATAAAAGTGGATAATAAAGCCCAATATTGCCTAAAACAGTAGATAAAGTAGCATGGAGCAATCAAAAATTATAGATACGTTGGAGACGTATCATTGAGATACCGGTAGAGGAACCGGGGTTTCGCCACCAAGGCCGTCGCGGACCATGTTAGGGATGTACCTGTATCGAGTGTTCGTGCATGTCGAAGAAGTGGTCAATCCATCAATCGAAGTCCTGCCGCAGCCGCTGGTGCCAGGGTCCATCGACGACGTCCATTACAGGAGTCAACATCAGACTTTCCCCGTGTTGCTCAGAACGATGGATGGCACAGGGCCTACTCCATCGCGCGGCGGAGGCCACTGCTTCTTTGGGATAAGAGGCAGGGCTGGCTGCCTGGATGTGCTCTAATTTGTGGTAACAACTGAATCTTGTCAGATACTAGTTAAATCCGAGCTATGGGTGTGAAGCACTGATATGCCAGTACATTTGATTGTGACATGTTCTAATTTTGTACCTAAACTTTTTTTAGAAAGCGTTGTACATCAACTTAATGTGCTAGCAGAACTTATTGTGTTGTTTGTCTGTTTTCTTTGCACAACATTCAAGATATTTCCCCGTCATTGATAAAGACGATGAACCGTTATGTACGACTTTGTTGGTTTCAACATAGCCCTTCCCGTAGCGATCCACTGCTTCCATCCTGATTGTGCCGCCTGCGTGAAATTTTTGTATGCAAGTTCAGTGTGCTATGATGTTCTATATGATTGTGTCAACTGTATAAGTTTTTACTGAGCATCAGCAATGCATATGGCTGAAAGATGTATTTACGAGCATCGACCGATGGGTCTCTCTCTCTCTCTCTCACACACACACACACACACACGCACAAGTGGGACCTGTTGAATTATTTATTTGCTCGTGACAGCTTTTAATTAGGTTCCACTGTAATCTAACTTTTTTCTTAAGTTATTAATTGAGCTCAGTGACTTCAAAAAGTTGTACAGAAGCCTTGTTTGGGCCTTTCCGGCGTCGCTGAATGTGGGCTGAATAACCATGTTAGGTTGTACTGTACTACACAGACCTTTTTTTCAACATCAGCAATGCAACTGGGCCGACAGTTGTACACAATATCCGGGTCAACTTGTTATTCCTCGCCCCGCTGGGCTGCAAACTTTCCTAGGAGGTATGCATTACGCTTAACAAGAAAATGGACTTTAAGAAATAATAAATGGGATGTAATTATAATAACTGGGCAGTAACTATGCACCAAACACGAATTAGTTTAAGAAATATATTATTTTTGGAATTTGAAAATTTTAATTCCATTACTTGTTGCGCGCGCAATATTTCGTTGGATTTTAACGTAATACAACTTTATTTTGAAATTATATTTAACCTGACTAGAAATTTTGGATAAAAATATTTCGGATCCCATCAAAATGTGGGAATTTTTTTTGAATTCTGTTTTGAGCGGTTGTTTGAAATTATTAATCATTGTCCTAGCTAGAAGTTGGGATTTACTTTTAACAAACTGTAAATGGGCTGTAGTAAATTCCATTAGAATTAAAAAATGGGTTGTACATTCTTACAAATCGCAAATGGGCTATATGTTCTCTGCCAAATCCGAGCTGTGGGCCTACTAAGTTGACGCGTACCAAGGGCTTTGTCTTTGCTCAAAAAAAACCCCAAGGGCTTTGTCAACTTAGTCAATATAAACGATTTTGTGAGCGTACGATGTCCATCCAACGGCCGTAGTGCTTCTTCAACCTCTGGTCTTCTTGCTCCAGCCGCCCAAAGCAGCGCTGGTCGTGCCGCATGCTCCTGCCTCCCGTGGTCGGCTGTGCTGCCGTGGAGGCCTCACCGTGCCCTACTATTCCCACCGCTGGCCAGGCCCTGCGGTGACGGCAGCCTCACACCGCAGCCGAATCAGTGAACCCTCGTACTCCTCTCTGCGAGGGCTTCCACTGCCACGTGTTCCCCGGCTCCCAGTCGTCCCCTTCCTAGGACTCGCCATCGTCCACTACGGTGGTGCTCTCAGCGCGGCATGGTCAACGTGGTCAAGGAACGACTTCCATCGGACGTGGACTGTACGTGGAGAGGCTGACAGCTGGGTCCATGGCCGCAGCAAGGAAGTGCGTCCTTATTATGCGGAAAATAATGATTCCTCCACCTGACAGTTGGGACCCACCGGACGGGCCACTGTATTTCGCAGAAAAAACATTTCCCCTTGACTGCTGGGACCCACCAGCTTCATCTTCGCATGCAAGGAAGTGCATCCGGGCAAAAAAACGATTCGCCCCCCTGACTGCTGGGACCCACCAGCTACATCTTCGCACACAAGGAAGTGCGTCTAAAAAAACAATTCACCACCCTGACTGCTGGGACCTACCAGCCACACCTTCGCATGCAAGGAAGTGCGTCTGGGCAAAAAAACGATTCGCCCCCCTGACTGCTGGGACCCACCAGCTACATCTTCGCACGCAAGGAAGTGCCTGACAGTCGGGACCCACCTGGTCGAAGCGTACGTAGCGTTGTCATTCTGTTCGTGAACGTGTACGTACATATATACTAGTCGATGTAGAGTCGCGCACGTGTCGTAGTAGAGGCGTGCACGTAGCATGTACACGTACGTACAGCGGCCAGTGCGCAAGAAAGTACGCCAATGGTGTACCATATTTTTATAGAAGATAGGGAATGAATGTACAAGAGAGGCACGAGTTAGATGAGAGTATCCAGGCTCGGCCAACACCCCTTACACCCAACACAACTCTCTAAAGCTACTCTCTGACAAAATGTGTTAAACCACCAACTCCAACGCCGGGTAGTCTCCATTGTTGCACTTCTCTACAGTTGTCGTCCGCCAACTCCATCGGGGTCCTCTACTGCTGCATCCTGTTAAATACACGTGCGTTTCGTTGCTTCCAAAGCTCCCATGCAACTACGATGACGAATGTGTCGTAGCCTCTTTTAAACCCCTGGGCACACCCATCCTTGTCTCAATCCACCAATCTAAGAAAGTGTCTTCTACTATCGGAGCATTGATGGCCAAGTTTAGCGCGTCAAAGCAAGTGTGCCACTATCAGCATTTTGGGAACGGGGTTCCCCAGACTTGCCTGCCTGCGGCCTGCGGCGTGGCTCGAGTGGTGGCCCAGTACGGCCCATCTTCGTTAGCGCAAGACTCAAGACCCTCGCAAGGGGCCAAGCCTCGCGTGGCGGACGACACGAGGCTTCTTCAGGAGCGGCCTTGCCAGGCAGGCTCGCGAGGAGGCGGAGAGATCAAGGCAGGGGTACCTCGCGAGGTGCTCGTGATGCAAGCCGTGACGATCGAGACCAGGCGGGCGTCAGGCGGGCCCGGGCCCGCATAGCGTCCTTGTTTCCTCTTTGGTGCAAAGGGGGCAAGCGCAGGCGTGGAGTACCGAGGCATCGGGCAAAGGTTGCCATTTCAGTGCAACGATACCAAGTCCTGTAGGGCAGCGGGATGGAGGTCACTGTGGAGCCCAAGACGACGTCATCTCCAGTGCCTTTGGCAGCCAAAGACCAACTATAGTAAGGATAACTTGTACTAGATGTTCTCCTTCAAAATGGCCGTTGTTGGCGCCCTTCCCGCTCAATATTTGGGAAGAGGACCAGGGCCTCTATATATAGGGCTAGCCACCACAGTAGAAGACATCTGATCGTGTTCCCATTAGATCGATAGGCGATCGAACTCATCCAAGTAGTTCATCGCACCAGCTCAAGAACACCTCTCGCGAGGTTGTTCGTCCTTTGTACTATTCATCATCGGCCCCTGAGGCAATCCACCACACCACACACTGGAGTAGGGTATTACACCACAATGGTGGCCCGAACCAGTATAAATCTTGTGTCCCTCGTGTTGTTCATCGTTTAGCTTAGATTCTCACGAGGCGATTGGACGTAGAGTGGTAGGGGGAAGATCTTCGTGCGCACCCCAGAGTTTGAACCTTAAGGGTCTGCCGGAACCCAACATCCGACATTTGGCGCGCCAGGTAGGGGCTGCGCCGGAATCTTTCTTCCGCTGTTCCGCGTTCGATCTCCTGTTGTGTCCATGGCTAACGCCCGCCGGGCTCACGCCGAGCGTCGCGCTGCTCTCGCCGCCCGCGCCGCCCAGACGGCTCCCGTCGGCGGATGTCCCCGCCGTTCCCCGTCTCCTACCGCCAACGCCGCCACCGGCCCGGCGGGAACGAGTAACATGCCTCATCGCTGCATCCTTTGGTGCGGCGGGAAGGCCGCACCGCCACCCTGTCGCTGACTCCAGCTGGTTCGTCATCCCACGCCCGTCACGCCCTCATGGACGCGCACGCCGCGTTGCTCCTGGCGCGTGAGCTTCTGCACTACCGTCCTGTCGACGACCTCTACGAGGAGTGGCTCGCTCACATCACCGAGCTCGTCATCGCCGCAGGGGGCTCCCCTGCGCCGTCCCTCTCGCTGCCTCACCCTCCGTCCTGTGCGGGTGGTGCAGCCCAGGAGGTGCCTCCGCCACCTCCTCCCCAAGAAGGTGCCCTGGCTCCTAGGCGCGCGGCCCTAGGATGAGATCCAATGCGTCCGGCGCCCGCGCGACGAGAAAGGAGCTGCCAAGAAATCCCTCGTCCCCAAGAAGGTGCTCGCGTGCTCCCGGCACCGGCACGCCATGACCGCATCCCTGCGCCAGCACATCAAGACCCCGTGCTGCTCCAGGCAGTGGCGCGTGGGAATCCTCAGGAGCAAGCCCCGCATCAGCAGAGAGCTCCAGTGGCCACCGCGGGCTGCCACGCCTTCACCACCGAGCTATGCAGTGTCGCCTGGCCAGGCAAGTTCAAACCCGACCTGTCTCCTCGCTACGACGGCACTGCGGACCCCGTGGAGTTCCTACAGCTCTACGAGCTGGGCATCGAAGCCGCCAACAGGGACGAAAAGGTCATGACGAACTGGTTTCCCATGGCACTCAAGGACGGTGCCCGCACCTGGCTCCTGAACCTGCCCCCTGGCACGATCTCCTCCTAGGACGAAATGCGCACTTGTTTCATCGCCAACTTTCAGGGCACTCGCGACCGACCACCGGCCGTGGTTGACCTGCGCTGCATCAAGCAGCAACCCGGAGAGACCTTGTAGAAGTACATCCAGCGCTTCAACAACGATCGCCTCAAGATACCAAAGGTGACCGAGGAGGCCATCATCTCGGCGTTCTCTGATGGCGTCCGCGATGCCAAGATGAAGGAGGAGCTGGCAATCCATGAAGATCTGTGCACGTCTCTGGAGTTGTTCAACCTAGCGACCAAGTGCGCAAGGGCTGAGGAGGGGCGCCTTTCCCTTCTCGAGCTCGCAAATGCAGATCCAGAAGAGAAGAAAGCCAAGGCCAAGGATGTGAAGCGCAAGGGAGCAGTTGCGCTTGGAGTAGAGCCGGACATGAAGCGCGGCAGGGACCAGCCGGAGTCGTCCAAGGGCAGCCAGTATTGTGTATACCACGACCTCCATACCCACAACACCAACGAATGCCAAGAGCTCAGGGCCGTGCGAGAAGGCCGTGTCGGTCGACGCCCTGAGTGCAACGATCAGGCTACGGCCAAGGCAGAGGAAGAGGAGGAGGACGATGGGACGACCGTTGCCCTCGCCAAGGGTGGCGTGACCGGCCTCGCAAGGACCACTGGCAGGACCAGCCTCGCGAGGGAGCTTGGAGGGATCAGCCTTGTGAGGATCGCCCGCAAGGCAACGCAGGGCTTCCTTCTCTGCCACCACCACCAAGAAGAAATGACGACCATCATCAGGACGAGGGGGCTGGGGGCTTCCAGGAGCCGCATGCAATCGCTTGCATCTTGGGCGGCGCTCAGGCCCCAGCCTCTCAGTGCATCTTCAAGCAGTTTGCTCACGAGGTGAATGCAGTCCTCCCCAAGCCTAAGGCCATGCGCCCTCTCAGGTGGTCCGCGTGCGCCATCACGTTCAGCTCGGCCGATCAGCTCAAATGCGCGGAAACAGCCGGTGTCCTCCCGATGCTCTGTTCCCCAGTCATCAGCAATGTGCAAGTTACCAGGACCCTCATCGACGGTGGAGCAGGGCTCAACGTCCTGTCCGTCAAGACGTTCAACAATCTTCAAGTGCCATATGATCAACTTCAACCAAGCAAGCCTTTCTCAGGAGTCACTGATGGTTCCACTGTCCCGATAGGGCAGGTCCGCCTCCTTGTCACCTTTGGGAAGCGCAAGAACTACCATACCGAGCTCATTGACTTCGGCGTTGCCCACATTTGCCTGCCATACAATGCCATCCTCGGGTATCCTACTCTGGCCAAGTTTCTGGCAGTGACTCACCATGGCTACAACATCCTCAAGATGCCAGGAAGTGGCGGAGTCATCACGGTCCCCTGTGAAGAGAAGGATGCGGTGTGCTCTCTCGAGCGCGCCTTCCAAGCTGCATTAATCGAGGACCCAGACAGCAAGAGTGGAAACCTTCTTGAAGCAGCCCCCAAGAAGAAGAAGACATCACCTGGCTCAAGGCCTTAGGAGACAGGCACCTCCGGAGGCTCCACATCTAGGCATGCGCCCATCCAAGGGGCGCCACCCTCCGTCGCATAGGGAGGCACGCCTGGCGCCCTCCTCGGGCAAGGCTCGAGGGCTCTCTCCTGGGGAGCCACTAACTTTGCCAAGATCACGAGGGAGGCGCTCGGGCACCACTTGGAGGCGTGCTTCGCAACATGTTTCCCTCAGGAAGGCGTAAGGCAAGGAGGGCCCAACCCTTAGGAGTTCATCACCAAGGTCGCTCAGGACTTGCAGGAATCGAGAGTCATGCGCGGCAACCGCCGCCTGCCCAGCGTAGCTCCCCATCCATGCGAGGATGGTGGGCTGCGCATCTACATCGACTACCCAGGGCTCAATCAGATCGCATCACAAGAGCGCTTTTGGCCTTCGTGTGTTGGGCGTCGCGAGGGTCCACCGCACAACTATGTTCGCATGCCCTTCGGCCTACCGAACACGGCTGCTGCCCACCAGCACCTGATGAGGAGCATTCTGGAAGCTCAGGTGGCCAAGCACCGCGCACTCCTGGAGGAAATGGAGATGGACCTCGCCAAGCCGCTCGGACCTCCTGAGCCTCCCGAGGCTCAGAGCTCCAAGGGCTCGTGAGGGCCGGCTTCCTCACCACGCACCGTCAACTACCCCGACACTCTCTTTGCAATGGTACCAGGTGACTTCCCTCAAGTTTGGTTTCAGCTGGGAGCGCCCTCAGGGTTGCATCATTCCCAGGTCGCGTGGGTCTATCCCCGCGGCATGTATCCGTTTTGCTTATGTCTTCAGCTTACCTTGTTGGGGGCGCCCCTCGGGCTGCATCATCCCCAAGCCTCTTGGGCTTGACCCAGTGGCGTGTGCCTTTTTCTGCATCTATCTAAGTTGGTTTGCTTTTCCATGCTTAACCTGCTTATGATTATCGTCCGCCGCCTGCTACGAGCCCACCCTTCCTCATGCAAACTGCTTGCACATTAAAAGGGGGGCGCCTGAGCATCGTGACTCAGGAGCTCTTACTGGCTCTCTAGCCCTCACCCCCTGGCCTTGTCCATGGCATCACGACCTGGCATACCAGCGGCGGCTGAGCTTGCTCGAGGGCCGGGACCTGAGGACGTAGAGCATTTGCATGCTAACCATCTTGCAGGAACGTACCACCGACAAAGGCCCATAGCCAGGCGCAACCCGCCTCGAGGTAGGGCCTGGTGAGTCCCGCGGTGGCTCGCGGGTGCCCAGATACACCTCTCATAGCCCTACCATGCCGGCAACGTGTCAGGGCGGGGCTGTACACGCCCCGGGGGCTCCTCCCGGAGGGGAGCCCCCCTCCCACGTACCAGTGGAAGAACCATGTTGCGCGCTGGCTGACGACACTACCGAGGAGCGGCTATGTCCGTACACATACGGAAGCGCTATGCTCCACGCTGGTGATAAACAACTGAGGGCAGTCCACGGCTGTATCAACCTCAGGGAGCCTAGAGCTCAGTGTCTGGCCTCATCGCAATGCCTCCCCTCAGGAGCGCCGTGCGAGGGGGCTGGGCACGGGGGCTGCGCCCGGGCCACGCCCGAGAACACGCCACCCAGCCAGGTCTGTCGGACCTGGTCGACGCGCGCCCCTCCACGAGCGGAGCCAAGGTATGAAGACCCGTTTGAGCGTCAAGGGGGGCTCTTGAGCATCGTGACTCAGGAGCCTAACTGGTCACGTAGCCCCTCACTCCTTAGTTCCAAAAGGCTAACGGCGGTCGAGGTATGTGCGGGGCCGGGCCCTGCCGACGCAGAACGACAGATCCTCTCTTCCACCCCTCCCTATTTGTTGTTTGCGCGTCAAGGGGGACTCCTGAGCATCGCGACTCAGGAGCCTAACTTGCCACGTAGCCCCTCTCTCCTTAGTCCCGTCCTGGTGATCCGGTCGGGGCTAATGGCAGCTGAGGTATGCGCGGGGCCGGGCCCTGCCGATGTAGAACACAGGCAAATAGGAAGGAAATCGCAAAATCTAGCAAATCCAGAAGCAAATATTACAGGCCATAGATTGTTCTCACAATACCAAACACAAATTTAAACACCTCCACGAGGCACGGTGCATGTTGCAGGAATCGAAGTAGGAAAGAGGCCGCGAGAAGATCACCCTTGGGCCGCGCCACCGCTCGTGGTAGAGTCGCGCTTGTCAGCTCCATCCCCCGGAGCCGCGGAGCCGGCCGCGCCTCGCTTGGGCGCGGTGTTGAAGGCGCGGAACTTCGCCAGCAAGGCCTCCGCTCGACCCTTGATGGACTCGGTAGTAGCGGCAGAGCGCTTGGCATCCACAGGCTCCAGCAGGTCGTCAAGGTTGGCATCGGGGTTGCGGAGGTAGATGTGGTTGAGGATCCGCGTCAGCGCTGCGAAGGAAAGGACGTGAGCCTCAACTTCGGCCATCGGGCCGATGCCAATCACAACCTCCTCAAGCGCCTCGACGAGGATGGGAACCAGCTTAGCGGGGCCTTCCTTGGCCCCGGCTAGCAGTTTCTCCAGGCCCCCGTCATAAAGCGTTTTCAGCGTTGTGTTAGCCCTCTCCTCATAGCGCGTGAAGGCCGCGCGGTCCTCGGCCAAGACCTCCGCCTTGGCATCCAGCTCAACCCTCTCCGTCTTCAGCGCCTGCTCCAGCGTCTTCAGCCGGTCGCGGTTGGCTGAGAGTTCGGTGTCGCGGTCCTTGATAGCAGCTTCCTGAGCCTTCATCTCCTCCTCCTTCACCTGGCGGCTGCGAATCTCCTTGGCGCGCTCATCACGCAGCCCTTGCAACTCACCCTCCAGCGCCTTGCAGCGGCCCTTGATAGTTGAAGCATCCTTCAACGCCGCGTCGCGAGCGGCCATGGCCTGGAAGGTGGCTTGCTCCCCCTCCTCGGAAGCCGTCACAGCCTGGCTCAGCGCCGCTCGGATGGAGGCGTCAGAACGGGCCCAGCAGGAGACCAACTCTAGGCGCCCGGCCACCAGGCGGGGGTCCGTGCTCCGGAGATCCTCCCGCAACCGACTCAGCTCGTCGGTGGCACGGTCCAAGGCGATGGAGGAGACGGGAGCCGGCGGAGTAGGAGGAGAAGACGGCAGCGTGATCACAGCTTGGGAGGTAGGGACCTCCTGACCCTTGGCAACTTCGGCAACCGCATCAAGCATAGGCGCCTCCAAAGTTAGCGGGATCACGGGGGCAGACTCCTCGCCAGAGCGTCCCTGCTGGCCTCGCGAGGATGATCGGGCAGGGGATGTGCGGGCCCTGCTGCCTCCTTTCCCCGCGGGGGAAGACATAGCCACGGCTGATGAGCCCGTCCAGGCAGGGTCACCGCGTCTCCCTTCAGCCTCTTCGCCGCAGGTAGCAGCCTGCCCAATGAAAGATGTCAGGCCTCGACGGTGAAAGATAGGAGCAAGGCGGAGTTCGAGTACTTACTGGTTGACTGCCGCGGGATCCCACGGACTCCGGCCAAGCTTGAAGCCCGAAAGCCTCTTGCGGGGCTCAGCCTTGGGAGGCCCAGCCGCAGAGGAAGGCGCACCTGAAGGGCTAGAGCTGGCTTTGGCCAACGCGAAGGCTCGGGTAGACCCTCGAGAGATCAGCCCAGACATGTCCTTCCTCGGGACCAAGGGCGGGTCTTCCCCCCTTGCCAGGCGCCGGCCTCGTCGTCATCAGGCATGGAGCAGAGGGTGCTGGACCTAAGCTAGGGGGAGTCTCCCCCGTCCCCTCGAAGGTCGCCTCCGAGTCACGCTCCTCATCCTCTTCGTTGTCTTCCTCCTCTCCCCCGCCGGAGTGATCAGAGGACAAGTTCACCATCGCTGTCGCCGCCTCGCCCTCAGGGTCCTCCGCTGGCACCAGACCGACCTCGTCGAAGGTGGGCATGGTGACCACCACCCGTTCCCAGTCATCGTGAAGGAACAAGGGGACCGGAGCATCCTCCGGGCCTGCCATGTCCTCTTCGACCAAGAAGCGGAGGGCTGTGGTCAGATCCTCGTCATTCAGGGCATCCAAGCTCAGGCGGAGGACGACGCCCGCATCCTCGAGCCTCGACAGCGGGCGCAAGTGCTCCTGAAGAGGGGCCACCCGGTGCGACAGAAACTCCCTCAAGAGCGAGGCCCTGGTGAGCTTCGCCGCCCTCAGATTGCCCGGCCTCAGGCCAGCGTTCATCTTCTCCAGCACCAGTTTCACCCGCCGGTCGTCAAGCTTCACGCGGGACCATGCCTCAACGGCCTCGGGCTGCTCTGTGGGCAGCTCCAGTAGGGGGTTGTTGCTCCTGGCGTCCACCATGACCCACTTGCTCTGGAAGCCGTCAGCCCTCTTCCCAGCCTTCGATATGGCGTTGGACTTGGAGTACGCGACAAAGCTCGCGCACGCCAAGATATTGGCGCCAGTGACCCGGAGGGAGAAGAAGTGGCGCAGCAAGGCCACGGAGGGCATCACCCCGACGTGCGCCTAACAATAGTAGGCAAAGATCGACAGGAGAAGAATGGAGTTGGCGTGGAGATGCAGAGCATGCAACTGGTACTAGCGAAGGACGGCAAGGAAGAACTCAGAGAAGGGAGGAACCAGACCAGCAATGATGGCGCTCATGAAGAGGGGGTAGAAGGTGCTCCCCTTGTCCTTCGGCCGGGCGGAGCCTAGCCGGAGCACAGTCTCCCCCATCTCGTTGCTCTGCGCGGCCGCCATCTGGCGCGTGAGGGCGAGGTTCTTCTCCATTACGTTGGGGGAGACCAGAGTCGGCGAGTACCAGGCCGACGCAGCCCCGGCCGCGGTCTTGCGGGGTGCCATTGCTCGCCGGAGGGGGAAGGCTGCGGAAAATCTGGAGATTTCGGAAGCAGGAGGGCGAAGAGCAAGAAAGGGGATCTGAAGCAAGGCGGATGAGAGTAATGAAAGTAAGGCTAACCCCAGGCCAGCCTTTTTGTCAGTCGAGCAGTTGCTGAGGCAGCATGGGGAAGCGGAGATGCCCATGTCCAATCAACTGCCATGCGACATCCAAGGTTGCAGGCTGATGGGGCCCGTGGCGCTCCGCACTTGCCCCTTCGCTTCTCTGCTAAGCCAAGTCCGAGCGCGCCTTAGACCCGGGGGCTACTATCGGCGTTCTGGGAACGGGGGTCCCCAGACTTGCCTGCCTGCAGCCTGCAGCGTGGCTCGACTGGTGTCCTAGTACGGCCCATCTTCATCAGCGCAAGACTCAAGACCCTCGTGAGGGGCCAAGCCTCGTGGGGCGGACGACATGAGGCTTCTTCCAGAGCGGCCTCGCCAGGTAGGCGCCGGCCCGCGTAGCGTCCTTGTTTCCTCTTTGGTGCAAAGGGGGAAAGCGCAGGCGTGGAGTACCGAGGCATCAGGCAAAGGTTGCCATTTCAGTGCAACGAGACCAAGTCCTATAGTGTGGCAGTGTCGGAGTAATGGGCCACGGGTAGGCTAACCCGAGCCCCAGAACCTTTCAAGACATCGGAGCAGGCTGCACCCCTCAAGCCGAGTCTCAGATGGTGACTCCAAGACAAGCCGAGTCTCAGATGGTGACTCCAAGATAAGCCGAGTCTCAGATGGCGACTCCAAGATAAGCCGAGTCTTAGATGGTGACTCCAAGATAAGCCGAGTCTCAGATGGTGACTCCAAGATAAGCCGAGTCTCAAATGGTGACTCCAAGATAAGCCGACTCATGGCCGGCGACTTCCGGAGGAGCCGGCTATGGAGAGTCGGCCAACGACTCTA
>NC_041391.1:692057971-692128023 GCF_002162155.2 Triticum dicoccoides
CCAAGATAAGCCGAGTCTCAGATGGCGACTCCAAGATAAGCCGAGTCTCATATGGCGACTCCAAGATAAGCCGAGTCTTAGATGGTGACTCCAAGATAAGCCGAGTCTCAGATGGTGACTCCAAGATAAGCCGAGTCTCAAATGGTGACTCCAAGATAAGCCGACTCATGGCCGGCGACTTCCGGAGGAGCCGGCTATGGAGAGTCGGCCAACGACTCTACTCTCGTCACGATAGGCGAGGCGGGTACGACCACGGCGTGGCCGTCACCTCCTGCTTGCGAGGGGCCGGCATGGCTATAGTGTGACGTACCACTGGAGATCTCCGGCGTGGCCCGACACTGTTGCCATGCCATCCCTGACCTCAGCCACAGTGTGCGGCGCACTGTGGCCACGGTGGCCTACCTGTACGGCTCAGAGACGGCGGGTCCGCTTGTTAGTGAGAGCATGGAAGACGGCGGATACGCCCCGAAGGCGGCCCTGTGGGAGTCGGCTCCCTAGAGTCGGCCGACCCATCCCACGGGTCCCATGCGCCATTAACCAGACAAGACGGGAAGTAACGATAGTGATCGCCCGATAGACGGCGGCACTGTTGCCATGACCCCGTGACCAAGCCTGCGTCATCACAATCATGGCTACAGTGCCGGACTCGCCGGCGGGGCCCGCAAGTCAGCGGGCCCCAGCAGTCGGCGGAGAAGACGGCGGCCTAAGAGACCGACGGCTGGGACCCGTGCCCAGCCGGATTACCGTTGTACCCCCGGGGGGTAGGCCTATATAACCCCCCCGGGGCACCCATGCAAAGGGTTCGCATCCATTAGCCTTAGACCAGATCATATAGGAAGGAGGGAGCTAGCCTTGCCTTCTTCCACCTCCCGAATACAGCTCTAGGAGCAACTTTGTAGTCACTACGCCTTAGTGATCATGCGGAGACCCCGCAGAGCAGCAGTAGGGTGTTATCTCCCCGGAGAGCCCCGAAGCTGGGTAAGATTCGCCGGCGTGCATGCCTTCGCCTCATCCCGTTTCCAGGCACCGGCGACGTTCTACTCGCTCCCACCATGATAAGCCATCCTTTGGCATATGTCGCACCCAACCCCCGACATTTGGCGCCCACCGTGGGGCAAGGTGCACCGTCGTTTGGAGACCTGCTCTGGACGGGAACCCTCTTCCTCCCCCGCGAGCGTAGCCAGCCCGGCACGCCCGGTGGCGCTTGCCCTGACGCGCTGCAAGGCTTCGACGATGCCTGCGCGGCGAGCTGCCTCGCCGACCTTCTTGGCGAGGTTTGCATCTCCGACGAGCCTGCATCCGACGCAGACACGGGTGGCCCCAAAAGCCTCCTCGCGGGCCTCCTCGACCATCTCCACGTCGCCGGCGAGCCTGCCGTGGACTTGGAGTCCGTAGGCTCCACCGACCCGATGCTGGTCGACTCTGACAGCGTGTCGCTCGACACGTTCCCCACCAATGTGGTGATCTACGACGAGCCGCTCCCTCGCGAGGAGAGCGGCGGAAGCGCCGTCACGGAGGTGCTCGTTATTAGCCATGGTGAGCACTCCGGTGAAGGAGCTCATGACCCGCTTGACGCGGCTCGGCGAGACCTGACGGCGCCCATTCTGGAGGACGCTGACGCCGAGACGCTGGAGGCATGCCGCCTTCAGCTCATCGAAGGCACGAAGAAGCTGGCAAGCATGAGACACTTGTCGGAGGCCTACCAACGTGAGATGGATCGTGCCGTGGGCGGTTCGCCCGTCCCCGCTGGGCCTAGCCGCCTAGGCGCGGTCCGACAACGCGGCGCGGCCATCACCAACCTGTTCGGGGCCGATCACCCCATGTATGCCACGCCTGCGGAGAACATCCGCGCCGCCCAGGCGGCAGCAGACGAACTAGACAACTTCGAAGGTGAAGAGCGCCGCTTGATGACCGAGCGAGTCCAGCGACTCCTCAAAGCGGCTGCTGCACAGAACGAAGCCGGCTGCCGCACGGAGGCGCAGCAACGACAAAATGACGACTTACCTCCCCACCGAGACCAAGGCGCAACGTCTCAGACGCCGACTGGCGGAGCCCGCGGAAGAAAAGAGAAGGATCTGGCTGTCAGCCACAGTCGGACTCGCATCACCATCGAGCGCGACCAAGACGGGCGCCCGAGAGCAGTGGAATGGCAGGGCGACTACCTGCCTCCCCCACCACGAAGAGAAAGACGAGTCTCCCCGCCGCCTGTCGAGCATCCGACTCTCGGCGACCGCCTTGGCCGTCGAGAGGGAGTCGGAGAGAACAACACCCGCCACCGGATCGACCGACTCCACCGATTCGTGGCGCTGGAAGAAGAAGATGAGCTAGGCCCGCCCTGCTTCGGACCCCGCATTCAAGACGAGCCCTTTCCCAAAGGATTCACGCTCCCTCGAGACACGCCCAAGTACACCGGCTCCATGAAGCCGGAAGATTGGCTAGTTGACTACTCCACGGCCGTCAACATAGCAAACGGTAGCAAGCGCGTTGCCGTGAAGTACGTTCCGCTCATGCTCTAGGGTACGGCCCGGACATGGTTGAACAATTTGAAGCCCCGCAGCATCAACAGTTGGGTCGACTTCACTGAGGCTTTCATCCGCAACTTCACAAGCATGTACAAGCGACCCCCAAGCCGCGCCAACTCTCCTTGTGCGTGCAAGGCCAAGACGAGTCGACTCGCGACTACCTCACGCGATGGGGCGAGCTTCGGAACTCCTGCGAGGGCGTGCACGAGGTGCAGGCTATCGAGTACTTCACCGCCGGGTGCAGAGAAGGCACCCTCCTCAAGCACAGGCTCCTCTGTGACGAGCCAGAGACCCTCGACGAGTTGCTAGTCATAGCAGAAAGTATGCCACGGCCGACTCCTCCATGAAGACAGAAATTCAAGTTAGTGCGACTGGCAAGGTGGCCCCTCAAGCTCCCAGAACTCCGGCTGGAGACACCAGTCGGCGACAGCAGCAGAATGATCACAAGTGCAAGGCCCCGCAGCCGACTTCCAGCAGTCGGCAGGTTGCGACAGTCGAAGACCAACAGCCTAAGGGGCAGCCTCCGGCGAAGCGGCAGAAAGGCGGCAAGTCCAACTGGTTGCGGGCCTTCTCTTACGACCAGACTCTAGATGGTCCCTGCAAGTTCCACAGCGGCGCGAAGCCGTCAAACCATACCACCCGGAAATGCCACTGGCTCACCAGAATCGCCAAGGGAGACGGCCTCCTTCCTCCTCTGCCTGCTGGGCCGCCGCCTCCACAGCCGCCCCAGCAGCCGGCGGCCAGGCCAGTCGGTGCCGTACAAGATGAATACCCAGAAGAACATGGAGCTTATGTAGTGTTCACCAGTATGTCTGATGATCGACGCAGCAGACGGTTGCAGCAGCAGGAAGTGAATGCAGTAGCATCAGATACTCCGGAGTTTATGCATTGGTCCGAGAAGCCTATTAGTTGGAGCAGAGCTGATCACCCAGAGGTGATGCCGAATCCGGGCTCCTACGCCTTGGTTCTGAGAGCTACCTTGGCCACTGATAGGCGGGCCGCTCGCTTCTCGCGAGTGTTGATAGACAGAGGCAGCAGCATCAACATCCTGTACAAGGATACCATGGAGAAATTAGGAATCAGGCAGAAACAGCTTCAAAGCAGCCGAACTGTTTTCCACGGCATTGTACCTGGCCTTTCTTGCTCCCCAATCGGCAAGATCCAGATAGATGTCCTCTTTGGAGACAAAGATTATTTTCGCCGAGAGCCAGTTTGGTTTGAAGTGGTGGACCTTGAAAGCCCATACCAAGCATTGCTTGGCCGACCTGCTCTGGCCAAGTTCATGGCGGTCCCCCACTACGCTTACCTCAAGATGAAGATGCCAAGTTCAAAGGGGATTCTGACCGTGGCCGGCGACTACAGGAAGTCGTCCGCCTGCGCGGCTGAGAGTAGTCGGCTGGCCGAGTCCCTGGTGATCGCAGCTGAGAGGCGGCTCCTTGATCGGGTTGTGGCAATGGTCGGCAAGCAGCCAGAGATGTCGCCCGACCCCAAGGAGTCGGAAGCTGAGGGTTCGTTCAAGCCGGCTAAAGAAACAAAGAGGATACCTTTGGACCCGGAGCACTCGGAGAGGCACGCTGTCATAGGTGCAAACCTAGACAGCAAATAGGAAGGCGAGCTTGTCGATTTCCTCCGTGAGAATCGAGACATCTTTGCATGGTCCCCTAAAGACATGCCAGGTGTACCGACGGAATTCGCCGAGCACAAGTTACATGTCCAATCTGGTGTGAAGCCCGTCAGGCAGCCCTTGCGCCGCCTGTCAGAAGAGAAAAGAAGAGTTGTTGGAGAAGAGATAGCCCGACTCCTAGCTGCCGGCTTCATTATGGAGGTGTTCTTCCCAGAATGGCTGGCGAACCCGGTCCTAGTGTTGAAGAAGAACAAGCAGTGGCGGATGTGTATCAACTACACAAGCCTCAACAAAGCTTGCCCCAAAGATCCATTTGCTCTGCCAAGAATTGACCAGGTGATAGACTCCACAGCCGGATGCGAGCTATTGAGATTCTTAGATGCGTATTCAGGATATCACCAGATCAAGCTGAACTCGGCAGATAGACTAAAGACTGCCTTCATCATGCCGTTTGGAGCCTTCTGCTAGCTGACTATGATGTTCGGCTTGAGGAATGCTGGCGCCACCTTTCAGCGTTGCATGCAGAAGTGTCTCCTCAAGCAACTCGGCAGAAATGCCCATGTCTACGTGGATGATGTGGTGGTGAAAACGGAAAAGCGTGGGACACTGTTGGAAGATCTCCAAGAAACCTTTGAGAATCTGCGCCGATTCTAGATCAAGCTCAATCCAGAGAAGTGCGTCTTCGGAGTACCAGCAGGCCAGCTCCTTGGCTTCCTGGTCTCTGAACGCGGCATAGAGTGCAACCCTGTAAAGATCAAAGCCATCGAGAGGATGGAAGTCCCCCACCGACTGTTAGATGTGCAGAAGTTCACCGGCTACTTGGCGTCCATCAGCTGATTCATTAGTCGGCTGGGCGAGAAGGCTCTCCCTTTGTACCAACTGATGAAGAAGACCACCTTTTTCGAGTGGAACCACAAGGCAGACGAAGCATTTCTCCAGTTGAAGAAGATGTTGACTACTCCCCCTGTGCTGGCGGCTCCGACACCTAAAGAGCCTATGCTCCTATACATTGCCGCCACCAGCCGGGTAGTCAGCACAGTTATCGTGGTTGAACGCAAGGAGGAAGGCAAGGCGCTCCCTGTCCAGAGACCGGTATATTACCTGAGCGAGGTACTGTCGACCTCCAAGCAGAACTACCCCCACTACCAAAAGATGTGCTACGGCGTGCATTTCGCCGCCAAAAAGTTGAAGCCTTACTTTCAAGAGCATTCAATCACTGTGGTTTGCACCGCTCCACTGGCCGAGATCATCGGAAGCCGTGATGCTTCAGGCCGAGTAGCCAAATGGGCCATAGATCTGGCTCCCTACACCATCTACTACCAGCCCCGCACCGCCATCAAGTCACAAGCACTGGCCGACTTCCTTGTCGACTGGGCCGAGACCCAATACCTACCGCCAGCACCCGACTCCACCCATTGGCGGATGCATTTCGATGGCTCCAAGATGCGCACCGGCTTGGGAGCCGGCGTCGTCCTCACCTCCCCCAAAGGCGACAAGCTGAAGTACGCACTGCAGATCCACTTCGCCGCCTCCAACAACGTTGCCGAATACGAGGCGCTTGTTCACGGGCTCCGGCTTGCCAAAGAACTCGGCATCCGCCGGATCCTGTGCTACGATGATTCCGATTTGGTGGTCCAGCAGTCGTCTGGCGACTGGGACGCCAAAGATACAAACATGGCGAGCTACCGCTTCCTGGTGCAGCAACTCAGCGGATATTTCGAGGGGTGTGAATTCCTTCACGTTCCAAGAAATGACAACGACCAAGCAGACGCGCTGGCACGAGTCGGCTCCACCCGTCAAGCAATACCATCCGGTGTCGCCCTTCAGCGCCTCCTGAAGCCGTCTGACGGTGTCCTGGACTAGGGGGTACTCAACGCGTCATCTCCCGATCAGTTGGATTGGGCCGAGGACCCCCATGGCCGTATACTCATGGGCCAGTCCGGACAGCTGCCGCATACAAGGAAGAATCAACAAGACTTGGCAATCAAGACAAGGACTCCTCCCCCACCAGCGTATTCGGCTAGGACTCTTGTTATCCTAGGCCTCTGGTGCATTATATAAACCGGTGTCAGGCTAGTCGATAGACATATACAACAACAATCATACCATAGGCTAGCTTTTAGGGTTTAGCCTCTACGATCTTGTGGTAGATCTACTCTTGTACTACCCATATCATCAATATTAATCAAGCAGGACGTAGGGTTTTACCTCCATCGAGAGGGCCCAAACCTGGGTAAATCATCGTGTCCCTTGCCTCCTGTTACCATTGATCCTAAGACGCACTGCTTGGGACCCCCTACCCGAGATCCGCCGGTTTTGACACCGACATTGGTGCTTTCATTGAGAGTTCCGCTATGTGATCGGCGAAAGGATCAATGGCTCGACTGCAGGTCAACTGCGACGTCGGCTTCTTCGTCACCAGCTCGACTGGTCACCTTGGCTTAACTGAGGACTGCGCCCTACCTCCGATCGTCATGTTCGGATGAGGGCCTTCATCAACATCAACTCCGATCTCTATCAAGATCATGGAGGAGTCATCCATGGAGCTCGGGGGCTCAACGTCAACATTGCCCTCAGGCGACCGTGCTGTTTTTCTGGACAACAAAACTTGTATCCGCCACCACCACCTCCTTGAGTGTCGCTTAAACGATTACTTCAGTGGAATTATGCGGAATTAAGTCTACAACAACCCTGCAAAAATTTCGTCGAGTTCTGATGGAGGAATCTCCGGCAATCTCCGATATACCGGAGCCCTATTGAATCTGGACGAGAATCCGGACGAGTTTAGGGCGTGGTATCCAGCATCTAGCTCGGATGTCCTTTGGAAGATCCAACCGTTGATTTGCTGCGGAATTACCATATCTACCACCTGCCAAAAATTCAGCTCGATCCGACCGTCCAAACTCCGGGAAACATCCGATTAGTGCGTCACTTTTTGGATCTACTTTCTGCGCGAGAACGAATCCGACCCGAATTCATCTTCTTTATGTACGGGATCTCGGACATCCTTTTTGAAGGAAGTTTTCGTATGGGGTGTTGTGTTTTATTCTCAAACACATCCCAGTAGTATTAAAAGTATTCTTGCAATACGAACTTCACCGTCGCGCCGGTGTCAAACCAGCCCGACAACATCACTCCACGGCGGCCGACCTGCATTAGACACGTCGTCGCTTTGTTGAGTCGAGCTCAATTTCTTCGGATCATCATCTCGGCCAGTCGAACAATAGTTCGGCATCGCGAAGGATAAATTGTCACCAACATCGCCGCCCCATGATTACATGGAGCGGGCACACCTGCATCGCCACACGGTCACTTAATCAAGTCGGCATCGACCACGTCACGACCTGCATCGCTGGACTGGGGGCTTCATCATCTCTTCATCAACCTACTCCAGAGACTTCGGCATCGCTGGCCGACCAGCTCCGTCACGTTAGCTGGACCGAGGGCTTTACCTTGGCGAGCCAACCTTTGCCAGCATCGCCATGCCGTTGCTTTATCGCCCATCAGGCGATAGGTGTGCGGATCGAGTCCCAATTTTGGGAATCACCTTTCTTCGGATTGCTACAACAAATAAGCCAGGTGCTATTAATCCTAGTATTTTCTGCTTGTTAGGGTTCATTTTCTCAATGAATTATTACTCTGGTTTGTCCGTCATATGTACGCAGGTCTATCAAATGGTGGCCGCATTAACGACGGTCGCATGGTGGTTCGGTCAGTTTCCGTACATAGTCCGGGGAACGCCACATCCGGAACTCGAACCGACCTGTGAATTCAGGCCTTGCCATGCCTTTACCGCATCATGCCGCCGCCCAGCATCGACATTGACTTCGACTCCAGGCCATATTTCTTTTACTACTCACTTTGCATAACTTATTTGTTATGCAACAATTTTTTTTATTACTATTATCTCCGGCTTGCACTATTTTTTGTGCACAGGAAAATGATCCAGCCGGACTATATCCTTTGGCGTCACCTTGGCTGGACGGGGGGCTTCATCAACACTTCATTACCCCATGCCGGGGACTTCCGCATCACCCCACCGTCCTGCATTGACTGTGCTATGTCACCGCTTCGCAGTGCCGAGCTCTTTGCTCCGCCACCTCAGGACCGGCTCTGGGATGGAACCTTGTCCCGCATCACACTCGGACCGCGTCATCAATACCGAACACATTAACCAGCTAAGTTGTCTTCATGCTCAAAGTTTTAAATTTTTAACTTGTGTTTGGCTCGGCCAAGCATTATACTTTTTTGGAAAAGAGTTGCTTGTAAAAATTTCCTTGTCCAAACTTTGTTTGTGACGCTCAAATTCAAATACCCCGTTTACCTAGGGGGCTTCCTTCATGAAGCTTTTTCCTCTTGCATATGATTATACTTGTACGGCTTCGTTCCTTGTTTGTGTATTACGCCATACTATGCACCATATTGACTTAAGCGATTTGCAAGCTGGGTTGCCTGGCTCCTGTGCTTACCCCTACGTTCCCGATTGTTCGGCTAGGGAGTAAAGGGAGCACCTCTGCGATTGTCACGATCGGGTCAACCGAGCCGGACCTCAGACTGGGTGAAGCCGAAAGCTAGCGCTCTTATTGTTTTCAATCATGGTCGGCACACAACGGAACTCATGAGTACAACAAATCTATTGCACAAGTCTCATAATCACAATGAGCACCGAAGAAAGGTATCGGTGGGGGTACTATTTTCTTCGACGATGCTTCTTACTCTTTGCAGTAATATAGCATAAGTTCCCTGAGCGCGCTTTGTCTGTTACAGCCTTATGGCCTGCTTGCCTTGTTATTGGAAACACCGTCGATATTCTCGACAGATGGAATACATAACACTTTTCGGTCCTTGACCGAAGAGGGAGAAGCCGACGGTCGGTTAAGACGCGTTTAAAGTTCAGTTGAACATATATAATGATATAAGTACTTTGGTACATGCAATCATTCTTTTACCCAAGTCACTTGGGGGCTCTTAAATTTATATGAGCCGTTTTATGATAAGTGTTTTTCTTCTTAGTCGTTGCAAAAATTTTATTATTATTTTTCACTCCTTTTTTTGACACAAGTGTGCGATCACTAGCCGGGGAGCCTAATTTCTCTCTCAAAGCCGCTAGAGTTTAGTTTGCTAAACTAGCCTAGTAAGAAGTACTCCGCCTTCGGGATAGGAGGTTGAAGCCGTAGGCTGACCCGCTTGAAGTTTTGAGATAGGATGTGTCATGTTAAAGCACGGCAGAAGCACCTTTTTTTCTTCTAAAAGTCCAATTTTCGGATTGGCACCGAACACTTGATCTAGTTCGGACATTAACCTTTTGAATAAGTTTTTCAGCTTTTCGAGCCCATGGCACTTTTAAACTATTTGTGTGTTTTCAGCACAAATCTTGCAGTGCAACGCCGGACACCTTTAGAGATCCGGCAAAAACATTCTCGGATATTGCTATATATGCATCGGTTTCGAATTGTGTCTTCGGTCAATAGTTGGGTTGCCCAGCTCCTGCGCTTGCCTCCTATGTTCCGCTTTGTTCGGCTAGGTGTGCAAAGGGAGAACCACTTCGATTGTGCTTCCAGCTCACATGGTTAAGCACCTTAGTGGAGATAGCCGAAAACTGACTGCCACAATAAGCGTAAACTGGTCGGCGATCCGATGACAGCGTTAAACGACGGGCCATTCCTAACAATGGCCGAAGTGTTTACGGCTTGACCTCGACTGTCGCTGAACACTACGGGGGCTATTAACTGGCCTCCCAAACTAAATCCTCGATCTTTTGCTCTTACATTGGAGCTGAGGTTTCATGATCATGCTTAGCATGACAACCCAAAGAAAGGAACCGATAGCGGGACTATTTTCTTTGGAAGACATTTCTTCAGTTAAACAGCAATATAACATATCTCTCTGCGTACCTTTGTTTAGAAAGCCGTATGACCAGATTGCCTTGTTTGTCGTAAATCTTTACCCTCATAAAGGCTTTATAAAGTAGGACAAACACTCCTCCGCTACCGGCCAAGGAGGTTGAAGCCCATGGTCGGTCAACAAAGTTTTGTACAATGCGGATCCGAGCATTAATGACATAAAGTACTTGGATACATTGAGTCATTACACATAATTTGTGATTTTACTATGGATATTGATCCTTAATTCGGCCACCCGTGCCCGCATTAAGGCTCGGGGGCTACTGGGCTTCAGGCTTATTATTTACAAATATTAAAGGGGCACATTGATCCCCTGATCTGGTGTTGCCACCCGACCAGTGTCTCGGGGGCTACTGCATTGCTTGTTTTATGCAGAAAATCTTAAGTGCAATACAGTTCCCGAGGAGATTTTGATCCTCAGGTTGGTCGGCCGCACCCAACCTGAGTCTCGAGGACTGAGCACGCCGCTTTTTGTGTCCCGGAGTATTCTGCCGAGCTAGGACTTGATCCTCAGACCGATTTTGCAAATCAACCTGAGTCTCAGCGGCTACGGGGATCAGCGGTCTTCTGTCATCCTTCAGGTGCATCTCGGGTTATAGACCGATACATACCTTGAGGGCTACTGGCTATATATCTCGTCAGAGAATAAATTACATCAATAAAAAACATTGACCAAAAATCAGCCCATGACCGAGGTGCTTAACCACCTCGGAAGCAGTTCGACATATAGCTCGGATGCAAGTGGCTGGCTCCTTAGAGGGCATTTCCGGCATTAAGCTCAGTTAAACTCCTTCAAACTTCTTTGAACCAAGGTGATTTATGACACCTCGGATAAAGTCCGGCGTTGGAGCTCGGATACATAGTCCGGCGTTAGAGCTGGGAAGCAGTCCGGCATTGGTGCTTGGCTGCAAAAGATATCTCGAATGCAGTCCGGTGTTGGAGCTCGGACGCAAGAGGACGTTGCCACCCGGGAACAACTTCAAACCCGAGGCATGGCATAAAAATAACAAGGCATTGATAAAGGCCGTGAACTTAAAGGGGCTCCTCGGATACCCAATGCGTAAACTCGTCGAATGCATTTCGGCAATCCTCAAGATAGAAGATGAGAAGATTTGTTGAACCAGTTTTCAAGACCGGCAACCGAAGATGAAGAACAGTTCGGAAGAATCGAGGAGCGTCCCTAACTTGAAGACCGATTCAGGGGGCTACTGGCGGTGTCCTGGACTAGGGGGTACTCAATGCGTCGTCTCCCGATCAGTTGGATTGGGCCGAGGACCCCCATGGACATATACTCATGGGCCAGTCCGGACAGCTGCCGCATACAAGGAAGAATCAACAAGACTTGGCGATCAAGACAAGGACTCCTCCCCCACCGGCGTATTCGGCTAGGACTCTTGTTATCCTAGGCCTCTGGTGCATTATATAAACCGGGGCCAGGCTAGTCGATAGACATATACAACAACAATCATACCATAGGCTAGCTTTTAGGGTTTAGCCTCTAAGATCTCGTGGTAGATCTACTCTTGTACTACCCATATCATCAATATTAATCAAGCAGGACGTAGGGTTTTACCTCCATCGAGAGGGCCCGAACCTGGGTAAAACATCGTGTCCCTTGCCTCCTGTTACCATTGATCCTAAGACGCACTGCTTGGGACCCCCTACCCGAGATCCGCCGGTTTTGACACCGACACCATCTATCAAGCCTTCGCCAGAATCAGACTCCATTTTTGTGCCAGCTCCCCCCGAAGAAGTCGGATCCGACTCAAGAGCACCAACACACGGCACAAGAATCCTTACATACGGCTCCAAAGATACCGCAGTCAAAGCCGGCCCGGGGACTTCAGAACCCGGCCCGGGGACTGCGACAGTTAGCCCGAAGACTTCAGAAATCGGCCCGGGGACTGCGCCAGTCGGCCCGGGGACTTCACCGATCCAGCAAGCGGCCGCGGATCCCAGCCCGCCGCCTCCCAGCCCAGCCGCTCTTGTCCAAGTCGCAATAGTGGCAATTGAAGAAATAGCAGCACCCTCATGGGCCCAGCCCATCCTCAAGTTCCTAGTAAACCGAGAGTTGCCAGCTGATGAAATCCTGGCTCGGCAAGTGCAACGCCGAGCGGCAGCCTATACCATAGTCAACAGAGAGTTGGTCAGGTGCAGTGTCACTGGTGTCTACCAACGCTGTGTTGAGGCAGAACAAGGCCAAGCAATTCTGAGAGACATTCATGAAGGCGAGTGTGGCCACCATGCGGCTTCAAGGGCACTCGTCGCCAAAGCCTTCTGACACGGTTTCTTCTAGCCGACTGCCCAAGAAGAGGCCAAGGAATTAGTCCAAAACTGCAAAGGGTGCCAGATGTTCCGTTTCAAGCCGCTCCAGCCGGCTTCAGCGCTCAAGACCATTCCCATCGCCTCGCCCTTTGCGGTTTGGGGCCTGGACATGGTGGGACCATTCAAGACGGCACGAGGCGGCCTAACTCACCTACTTGTCGCGGTGGACAAGTTCACCAAGTGGATAGAAGTAAAACCCATCAAGAAATTGAACGGTCCGACTGCATTAACCTTCATCGCCGACATTACGACTCGGTACGGTATACCACACAGCATCATCACCGACAATGGCACAAATTTTGCCAAAGGAGCCTTGGCCCGTTTCTGCGCAACCCAGGGCATCCGACTGGACTTAGCGCCGTCGCCCATCCGCAGTCAAACGGCCAGGTGGAGCGAGCAAATGGCCTCATCCTATCCGGCATCAAGCCCCGCCTGGTTGAACTACTAGAGCGTTCGGCCGGCTGTTGGCTTGAGGAGCTGCCAGCCGTCCTCTGGAGTCTGCGCACGACTCCAAACAAGTCAACCAGCTTTATGCCTTTCTTCCTCGTCTACGGTGCTGAAGCCGTCATCCCGACGGACATAGAATTCGACTCCCCGCGAGTCACCATGTACACCGAGGAGGAAGCAGAAGAAGCACGTCAAGACGGCGTCGATCTGCTGGAAGAGGGCCGGCTGTTGGCACTCAGTCGGTCTGGCATCTACCAGCAGAGCCTGTGCCGATACTACAACAGGAAGGTCAGGCCAAGATCTTTCCAAGAGGGCGACCTTGTGCTCCGACTGATCCAGCGGACAGCCGGCCAGCACAAGCTGTCGGCACCTTGGGAAGGCCCCTTCATTGTCAGTAAAGTGTTGGGCAACGACTCCTACTACCTGATTGATGCTCAGAAGCCCCGAGCACGCAAGAGAGACGACTCCGGCAAAGAGTCGGAACGGCCATGGAATGCAAACCTCCTTCGAAGATTTTACAGTTGATTCAGTATGTATCATGCTACCCCTTTGTATTAAAAGTACCGAGACTTCGGGCCCCCCGAGACGAGCTCGGGGACTGCCCCTTTTGATTATCTGTATGATAAGAATTATGCCTTTGAGTATGCTACTTCTTGCTACGCTGCTTGGCGCCGGGTTCGACTAGTCGGCCCGGGGACTCGCCGTCTGGCGCTATGAAATGTTTCCTGAAGTCGAACAAGTAGTGTGCCGCGCCTAAGCCGTCTCCTGCCTGAAGCCACAGCTCGCAGAGCGACTGTTTGGTAGGCAGGAGTAAGGATGAATGGGCGTCCACACGAAAAATGGCTAAGGACCTAAAACAGTAACATAGCCTAAGCCGGCTTCCAGCCCCCTTTCACAAGCCGACTCACGAGTATTCGGCTTGCCGCTTTCTATCCAACTTGTTAAACAAACTCCAATGAAAGGCAAGTACTTGCTTTCCCCAAAGTAGCCAGACATTTGGCCCAGCGGTAGTCCACAGAGCGGTTAGCCGGCTGGCAAAGCGGCAACTAGGGAAAGGCGGCAAAGGAAAAAGCCAAAGGAGCAATGAGCAAGGAAAGATAGAACTCAGATTAATATTTACATAAGCATAGGCCCATTGGCCGAATCTTCAGGCAGAAGTTCAAAATACACCCCAAGGGTGGAATTGTGCAAATTAACAAGTTCCTTAAAGACTTTCTAGAGCAGATAAAATAAAGCCAGAAGGCAGCCTAGGGAGTAGCAGACGGGTTCGGAGGGTCGGAGGAGACGGCGGTGTCAGGAGCCGGGGCAGCCGACTGGGCAGTCTCGGCTTGATAGGCGCCAGCGGCAGTCGGCCTGGTCGGACGCGGCTCGTTGCTAGAGGCACGGTCGAGCTGAGGCTGGTCGCCCGCTCCGCCTTCTGGCGCCTCCATCTCGCCTTCGTCCTCCGCCTCGCCTTCTTCCTCGGTGCTGGAGTCAATCACCTCCACCGAGTCCTCGCCATATTCCGGGTTCATCCCGAACCACTCTGGCGGCACCTCCTCGCCGCCTTCAGCCCGCTCGGGGACGAAGACACTGGTGTCCGTGTAGTCGGCGATGGCCGCCGCACGCTCGACAAGGGCGCCCTCCACAGCCTCCAGCTCGGCCTGGGCCTCTGACCGGAACGCGGCTAGACGGTCCAGGTCCAGCCCCGGATACCACGCCTTGACGAATTCCAAGGCCCGGCGCGCTCTGGCCCGGGCCGAGGAACCCTTCTAGGCCTCAAGACGGCCGGCTGCAACCTCCAGCCAGTTAGCAGTCCGACTGGCGATGCGCAGAGCCGGCATGTCTGGCCACAGGGCGGCAACTGCCTGGGCGCCGGCACGCTGAAGCCAGCGCATCAGCCGGTGGGCCGGACGAAGACGGGCCTCGATGCTCAGAAGCTGCTCATCGACAGTCAGGGGAGCGTTGGCGGCAATCACCTCGCCGCTTGCCCTCCGTGTCTCACGATCAGCCTCGATGGCCAGAGGGACTGCCTGCGAGTGGCCAGGGAAGAAGTCTGCCAAGACAAAAAAGAAGCAAGTCAAAAAATCAGAAGTCAGCCCGACACATAGTCGGAAACTCCAAGAAAGAAATTCACCATCGACGATGTCCTCGATCTCATGGAAGCCGGAGGTCAGCATCGCCTCCTTGTCGGTCCAGGAGGAGCATTCGCTCTCGAACTCGGCCAGAAGAGCAGCCTCCTTCTTCTCGGCCTCGTCCTGCGTTTTCTTGAGCAGCTCCTTCTGCTCGGCCAGCTGCGCAGCAAGCAGATCGCACTCCGTAGCAAGCTTGCTGCACTTCTCCCCCTTGACGCGCAAGGCAGTGTTAACTTCACCCAGCTGCTCCTGGAGAGTGGCGTTAGCCCCTGAAGAACAAAAGAAAGAGATGAATAAGTCATCAGCAAAAAAGATCGCCGGGAAGATCCGGGCCGACTGCTCAGCAGTCGGCCTGAATCTCGGGGAGTACAGCCCGTGGGTGCGCCAGCGCGCCCCCGCGAAAAAGAAGAACAAGGAAGGAGACGTGGAAGTCGTCAAGAAAGAAGATCGCCGGGAAGATCCGGCCCGACTGCTCAGCAGTCGGCCCGAATCTCGGGGACTACAGCCCGCGGGTGCGCCAGCGCGCCCCCACGAAGAAGAGAAAAAGAACTTACTCCGGCTTTTCATCAAGTCGGCAGTCCGCTTGCTCAATTCCTCAACATTGCGGTTGAAGGCAGTGGCGCGGAGGTTGTGATACTCCTGCAAACAAAAATTTCAGACAAAAATAAGTACCTGGAACTCGCCAGAGGGAGTTCCGAGCCGCCTGCTCAGCAGCCGGCCCGAAACTCGGGGACTACACCCAGTGGGTGTGCCAGCGCGCCCCCACAGAGAAGAGCAAGAAAGACAAGAATCAAAGAGGAAAACATACTCGGACGGCCGCTCGCGACGCTAGATGCGCCTTGGTGCAGATCTAGAGGGCGTCGCCTTCGGCTCTCAGCTTCGCTTGGACATCCAGAAACGCCTGGTTCAGTGGGCCCGTGCCGCCTCCGCGCACCCACCCAACGGGCGCGGCGCTCGTCGCCTCGGCGTCAGGGATGGCCGAGCTGGCGGCACCGACCTCCAGGGGCCGCGGCGCCGAAGTCGCCTTCTCGAGGCGGCGGCGCACTGGCGAGGCAACCTGAAGAAGCAGCCTCGCATCATCCTCGGTCAGCGGCACTGGCGGGCCTGCCGACTGTTTGCCGTAGGCCCTCCCAGACGACGGTGGAAGCGGAGGCGGCAGCACTAGCGTGTCCGACATGGAGGCCTCGCTGCTCTCCTTCTCCACGACGGGGTTCTCGGCGCCGGCTTCCCCGGTCTGCCCCGTGAATTCCGGAGGCGGCGGTGCGGAGGATAGTGGGGCGACAAGCAACGCCGATTGGTGACGTGCGGCCTCCTCAGCTCACCGTCTCGCCGCAAGGGCGACTTCAGCATCCTCCAGCTTCTTCTGGGCGGAGGCAGCCGCCTTCTCGGTCTCCACCCTCTCCAGGCGGTCGGCCTCCTCCTCATCGCGCTTCTCCCGTGCGTTTCACTCCGTCGCCTCCCGGAGGTCGGCGGCGGGGTCGACCCGCCGAGTATTGGCGGACGTCTCTGCCGACCCCATGACGGAGGGGAAGGCGACTCTTTCAAGGGAAAGGGGGGCCCTGAAGAAAAAAGGGGAGGAGTGTAAAAGAAGAACTCGGACAAGACTCACCGGAGAAAAATAAAGACGAAGGTGAAAAAACTTACGCAGAGACTAGCGGCGGCCTTCTCACTTCCCTACGGAAGCGATTGGCCTTCGCGGCCGCCTCCTCCCGCTTGGTCGCGGCGGCCGCCCCCTTGAACTTCTTCAACGTGCCGCCGGGCGCACTCGGCCTGGCGTGGCGCCTCTTTGCGCCACCTTGGCCGGCCAGGCCGGCGGAGGAACCCGCGCCCGAGGGGCTGACCCTTAGCTGATGGCACGGGGCGACTTCCCCTTCGGCGTCATCCTCAGGCCAGTCGGCGAAGGTGGTCGAGAGCCTGAGGCCGCTTCCCGCTCCTCCTCCTCCGCCTTCGGCGTCGGCTTCCATCGCCACCGCCCCCAAGTCAGGGTCGTCGACGTCGCTCTCCGCACGGTCGGGGACGAACTCATGGGGCAGTCTCGTGACACCGGCTGCAGGCTGCATGAGGGGGTTCTAGCTCAGAAGAAACCAACGAAAATCAGAAGTCGGATTCGGCTATAAAGAAGACAAAGCAATAAGGAGATGCGACTTACCACTGGAGGGGGGTTGGCGGGCGAGTACGGCTCCTTGCCAAACTGCCAGTCCTCCCCGAACTCGCAGTTCGCGATATGGTTCACCATGTTTGCCACCTCCGCGCGGGGCATCTCCTTGGTGTTCATCCAACTCGGGTCTCGGTGGCCGCTCATCTGACAGATCAGGTGAGGCCGGCCTTGGAGCGGGAGGACTCGGCGCACTGCAAAGGCGGCCAGCAAGTCGGCCCCGACGAGGCCCTCCGACTGCGTCAAGACTCGGAGTAGCGCTACGGCGGCGGCTCCGGCGGGAGTAAGCGTCTTGACTCGATGAGACCAGCTGGGGAGCCTCCCAGCTGGGGCGCCGGCTTCATAAGGCGGCAGATTAACCCAGTCGCCGTCAGGGGCAAGGTTCTTCACGTAAAAGTACGAGCGCTGCCACATCTTCACCGACTTGATCAGCGAGATGGAAGGGAAGGGGTTGTCGGCCGTCGATTGCCGCATCGCGATGAAGGCACCGCATTGAGTCGGCACGCCGGCGACGTGCGTGCCGTGCTTAGATGAGAAGAATTCTCCCCACAGCTCGATGGTGGGGAGAACGCCGAGGAAACCTTTGCACAGAGTGGTGAAGGAGGACAGCAGCACCACCGTATTCGGGGTGAGGTGGTGCGGCTGGAGGCCGTGAAACTCCAAGAAGGAGCGGAAGAAGCCGCTCGCTGGCAGCCCCAGGCCGCGCATGAGGTGCGAGCGGAAGATGACCCGCTTGCCCTCCTCCGGCGCCAGCGATATCTCCCTCGCCGGTGCGGTGCGGGCTCGCACGAGGTGCACGCCGGGGAGGCGGCGAGTCTTACGGAGGAACTCAATAAGGTCATCGTCGACCACCAAGCCGTCCCACGCGCCGGAACGCACGGCCAGAGCCGCGGCGGCGGAGGAAGAGCTCATCGTTGGCTGGTGCAGTGTGGTTCTGCTCGCCGGCGGCAAGAAGAAGGAGAGAGGAGGCAAAGAGGAGACGAGGATCGGGGGAGTTGGGCGCGCGTGCTTTGCCGCTCCACTCCCCCCTCCTACTTATAGCCTTGGAGGCTGAGAAGCCGAGGGGGCGGGCGTAGGATTAACTGCGCTCAGAGCCCCACGCCGCCCCATGATTTACCCCACGAAGTTACTGCACGCAGTGATGACGTGAGAAGCCCAACCGTTCGCACGGCCGCAGCGGATCCGTTCGCGTGCCGAGGCACGGTAGTGGCAGGCCCCGCCTGACGGCCCGTCCCGTCGCGCGCGTGGGCAAGCAGACTGCCCCCGCCGCGTGGCGCCGCGTGATAGGACCGCGGCGGGCGGCAGCAGGGAAGCGTATCAGGCACGCCGCCTGGTCTCCCACCACGACTTTCGAGCTCTTTATAGAGCAAGACGGCCCTCTACAAATCCGACTTCGAATAGTCGGCCCAGAGGAAGACGGCAAGCGAAGCCCAGATTCCACCACCGGAAGAATGAAACTGTTGAGGCCCCACAACGTGTCACTCTTGAAGCCTCACCAGCTTCGGGGACTACTGTCGGAGTAATGGGCCACGGGTAGGCTAACCCGAGCCCCAGAACCTTTCAAGACATCGGGGCAGGCTGCGCCCCTCAAGCCGAGTCTCAAATGGTGACTCCAAGACAAGCCGAGTCTCAGATGGCGACTCCAAGATAAGCCGAGTCTCAGATGGCGACTCCAAGATAAGCCAAGTCTCAGATGGTGACTCCAAGATAAGCCGAGTCTCAGATGGCGACTCCAAGATAAGCCGAGTCTGAGATGGCGACTCCAAGATAATCCGAGTCTCAGATGGTGACTTCAAGATAAGCCGAGTCTCAGATGGTGACTCCAAGATAAGCCGACTCATGGCCGGCGACTTCCGGAGGAGCCGGCTATGGAGAGTCGGCCAGCGACTCTACTCTCGTCGCGATAGGCGAGGCGGGTACGACCACGGCGTGGCCGTCACCTCCTGCTTGTGAGGGGCCGACATGGCTACAGTGTGTCGTACCACTGGAGATCTCCGGCGTGGCCCGGCACTGTTGCCATGCCATCCCTGACCTCAGCCACAGTGTGCGGCGCACTGTGGCCATGATGGCCTACCTATACGGCTCAGAGACGGCGGGTCCGCCTGTCAGTGAGAGCATGGAAGACGGCGGATACGCCCCGAAGGCGGCCCTGTGGGAGTCGGCTCCCTAGAGTCGGCCGGCCCCTCCCACGGGTCCCACGCGCCATTAACCAGACAAGACGGGAAGTAACGACAGTGATCGCCCGATAGACGGCGGCACTGTTGCCATGACCCTGTGACCAAGCCTGCGTCATCACAATCACGGCTACAGTGCCGGACTCGCCGGCGGGGCCCGCAAGTCAGCGGGCCCCAGCAGTCGGCGGAGAAGACGGCGGCCTGAGAGACCGACGGCTGGGACCCGCGCCCAGCCGGATTACCATTGTACCCCCAGGGGGTAGGCCTATATAAACCCCCCGGGGCACCCATGCAAAGGGTTCAGATCCATTAGCCTTACACCAGATCATATAGGAAGGAGGGAGCTAGCCTTGCCTTCTTCTACCTCCCGAATACAGCACTAGGAGCAACTTTGTAGTTACTACGCCTTAGTGATCATGCGGAGACCCCGCAGAGCAGCAGTAGGGGTGTTATCTCCTCGGAGAGCCCCGAAGCTGGGTAAGATTCGCCGGCGTGCATGCCTTCGCCTCATCCCGTTTCCAGGCACCGGCGACGTTCTACTCGCTCCCACCATGATAAGCCATCCTTTGGCATATGTCGCACCCAACCCCCGACGGGCAGGATGGAGGTCACCGTGGAGCTCAAGACAGCGTCATCGCCAGTGCCTTTGGCCGCCGAAGACCAACTTTAGTCAGGATAACTTGTACTAGATGTTCCCCTTCAAAATGGCCATTGTTGGCGCCCTTCCCGCTCAATATTTGGGAAGAGGACCAGGGCCTCTATATATAGGGCTAGCCACCACAGTAGAAAACATCTGATCGTGTTCCCATTAGATCGATAGGCAAGTGAAATCATCCAAGCAGTTCATCGCACCAGCTCAAGAACACCTCTCGCGAGATTGTTCGTCCTTTGTACTATTCATCATCAGCCCCTGAGGCAATCCACCACACCACACAATGGAGTAGGGTATTACACCACAACGGTGGCCTGAACCAGTATAAATCTTGTGTCCCTCATGTTGTTCATCGTTTAGCTTAGATTCTCGCGAGGCGATCGGACGTAGAGTGGTAGGGGGAAGATCTTCGCGTGCACCCTCGAGTTCGAACCTTAAGGGTCTGCCGGAACCCAACATCCGACAGCCGCACTTTTCGAGCATACCCACATCAGACAAGAATGTGTTCGGCATTATCTTCGTCCTACAGACATGTATTGCAAGGCGAGGGATGATCTTGCAGGCCATGCTTTGCCCTATGGTCCAATGTCCATATACGGTGCTACACAGCCAGCCAAATGAAGATCTTGCACTTCAGGAGTGCCCAACTTTTCCAGATACAGGAGGCATATGGAGTCCTCTCATCACCGAGGCACAGTCTTTGGTAGGTCGACCTCGCAGAATACAGACCAGATGGATCGGCGGGCCAAGAGAAGCTGTCTGGTGCGTTAAGATCCCTCTGGACTGTGCTCATGGCCAGATTCAGATGCACGAGCTGTAAATGACCCACAAAAGTAATCTCCCCATTCACATCTTGTAGCCATCTTTCATTGTCCATCCCTTCACTGGCCGTGCGTTTGTTCCTTGTGCGAGCATCAACCATGGTGTGAATCCTGGGCGCAATATCAGCCACAGCAAATCCATGGATCCAACGATCCCTCCAGAATAGGACCTTGGTGCCCTCCCCAACCCCCGACGGGACCCTCGTCATCAGAGGCGAGGCTACAGTAACCAGCCCCCGATGGGACCCACCAGTCGGCGGGCCCCAGAAGCCGGCAGAGATGACGACGGTCGTAGACACTGACGGCCTGGGCCCGCGCCTGGCCAGATTACCATTGTACCCCGGGGGGTAGGCCTATATAAACCCCCCGGGACACCCATGCAAAGGGTTGAACACTGAGAGTTTTAAAGACCACCATCAGGACAGGAGAGAGCTAGCTTTGCCCTTCTTCCTCCTGCCACCAAACAACTCAAGGAGCATCTTGTAGCTACTTATTGATCTAGTGATCATGCGGAGACCCCGCAGAGCAGCAGTAGGGGTGTTATCTCCACGGAGAGCCCCGAAACTGGGTAAGACCCACCGGCGTGCACGTCTTCGCCTCATCCCGCTTCCAGGCACCGGCGATGTCTTACTGGCTCCCACAATGATAAGCCATCCGTTGGCATATGTCGCACCCACCACCCGACATTTGGCGCCCACCATGGGGCCAGGTGCACCGTCGTCTGGAGACCTGCTCTGGACGGGAACCCTTTTCCTCCCCCGCGAGCGTAGCCAGCCCGGCACGCCCGATGGCGCTTGCCCCGATGTGCTACAAAGAGTCGACGACGCTTGCGCAGCAAGCTGCCTCGCTGATCTCCTTGGCGAGGTTTGCATCTCCGACGAGCCCGCATCCGACGCGGGCACCGGCTGCCTCGAGAGCCGCCTCGTCAGCCTCCTCGACCAACTCCACGTCTCTGGCGAGCCTACCACGAACTTGGAGTCGGTCGGCTCCACCGACCCGATGCTTGTCGACTCCGACACGGCATCGCTTGACGCGTTCCCCTCCGACGTGATCGTCTTCAATGACCCCCTCCCGCGAGCTGACAGTGGCGGCAGCACCGTCACTGAGGTGCTAGTGATCAGCCACGGAGCCGCCTCCGGCGAGAACACCCATGACGCCCTGCAAGCGGTGCTGCAGGACTTGTCCGTCCCCATTCCAGCCGATGCCGACGCCGAGGCGTTGGAGGCTCGCCGCCTTGCCCTCATCGCGGAGGGCCAGAAGATAAACACCATGAGACGCCTCACGGAAGCCCACCAGCGCAAGGTCGACCGTGCCGCCTTCGGCGCGCCGCCTCCAGAAGGGCCAAGCCGAGTCGGTGCCGTCAAGAAACGCGGCGCAGCCATCGCCAGCATGCTGGGTGCGGAGCGCCCGGTCTATGCCACGCCCCTTGAGAATCTACGCGCCGCCCAGTCGATCGTTGACGAGCTCAATGGACTGGGGGCCGACGAGCTCCCCTACATGACTAGACGCATCCAGCAACTGATCGACACGGCCGCAGCGCGCCATGAAGCCGGCGTCCGAGCTGAAAGCCCCCCTCGCCGAGAGCACGGTGCGACGTCACATACGCCGACTGCGGGCGGCGCCCGTGCGAGACAAGAGAAGGAGCCGGCTGCCAGCCGCAGCCGGACACGAATCACCATCGAGCGCGACGCGGAAGGCCGTCCCCGAGGCGTGGAGAGGCGAGGCGATTTGCCCCCTCCTCCACCTCGCGGGGAGAGATACCCCACCCCACCGCCTATCGAGCATCTGACTCTCAGCGGCCGACTTGGTCGCCGCAAAGGAGTTGGCGAGAATGATGCCCGCCATCGGATCGACCGCCTTGCATGATCCCTAGCCCTAGAAGAAGAAGATGATGTCGGCCCGCCTTGTTTCGGCCCCCGCATCCACGACGAGCCCTTTCCCAAAGGGTTCTCGCTCCCAAGAGACACGCCCAAGTATAACGGCTCCGTGAAACCGGAGGACTGGTTGATCGACTACTCCATCGCGGTTCGCATAGCAAACGGCAACCGGCGCATTGCCGTAAAGTATGTCCCCCTGATGCTCCAAGGCACAACGCGCACCTGGCTCAACAGCCTCAAGCCCTACAACATCAACAGCTGGCTCGACTTCACGGAAGCCTTCATCCGCAACTACACCAGCACCTACAAGCGGGCACCCAAGCCCCGATAGCTCTCCTTGTGTGTGTTGGGGAACGTTGCAGAAAATTAAAATTTTTCCTACGGTTTCACCAAGATCCATCTATGAGTTCATCTAAGCAACGAGTCAAGGGAGTGAGTTTGCATCTACATACCACTTGTAGATCGCGTACGGAAGCGTTCGAGGGAGCGGTGATGATGGAGTCGTACTCGACGTGATTCAGATCACCGATGACCAAGTGCTGAACGGACAACACCTCCGCGTTCAACATACGTACAGTACGGGCAACGTCTCCTCCGTCTTGATCTAGCAAGGAGGAAGGAGAGGTTGAGGAAGACAGCTCCACCGGCAGCACGACGTCGTGGTGTTGGTGGAGAAGCAGCACTCCGACAGGGCTTCGCCAAGCTCGTGACGGAGAAGGAGAGGTGTTGGGGAGGGGAGGGGCTGCGCCTTGGCTTGTGTATGCAGCCCTCCCCTCACCCCTCTATTTATAGGGGAAGGGGCAAGGGGGGCCGGCCCCTCTAGATGGGATCTAGAGGGGGGGCGGCGGCCAGGGAGGGGGGACTTGCCCCCCAAGCAAAGAGGGGCGCCCCCTCTAGGGTTCCCCCCCCCCAACCCTAGGCGCATGGGCCCAAGGGGGGGGGCAGCCCTCCAGGGGCTGGCTCCTGCCCCACGCAGCCCATGTGGCCCCCCGGGAGGGGTGGCCCCTCCCGGTGGACCCCTGGAACCCTTCCGGTGGCCCCGGTACAATACCGATATGCCCCCAAAACTTTCCGGTGTCCGTTTGACATCTTCCCATATATAAATCTTTACCTCCGGACCCTTCCGAAACTCCTCGTGACGTCCGGGACTCCGAACAACATTCGGTATTCACATACAATTCTTCCTAATAACCCTAGCGTCACTGAACCTTAAGTGTGTAGACCCTACGGGTTCGGGAGACATGCAGACATGACCGAGACGGCTCTCAGGTCAATAACCAACAGCAGGATCTGGATACCCATGTTGGCTCCCACATGCTCCTCGATGATGTCATCGGATGAACCACGATGTCGAGGATTCAAGCAACCCCGTATACTATTCCCTTTGTCAATCGGTACGTTACATGCCCGAGACTCGATGTCGGTATCCCAATACCTCGTTCAGTCTCGTTACCGGCAAGTCACTTTACTCGTACCGTAATGCATGATTCCGTGACCAAGCACTTGGTCACTTTGAGCTCATTATGATGATGCATTACCGAGTGGGCCCAGAGATACCTCTCCGTCATACGGAGTGACAAATCCTAGTCTCGATCCGTGTCAACCCAACAGACACTTTCGGAGATACCTGTAGTGTACCTTTATAGTCACCCAGTTATGTTGTGATGTTTGGTACACCCAAAGCACTCCTACGGTATCCGGGAGTTACACGATCTCATGGTCTAAGGAAGAGATACTTGACATTGAAAAGACTCTAGCAAAACAAACTACACGATCTTGTGCTATGCTTAGGATTGGGTCTTGTCCATCACATCATTCTCCTAATGATGTGATCCCATTGTCAATGACATCCAATGTCCATAGTCAGGAAACCATGACTATCTGTTGACCAACGAGCTAGTCAACTAGAGGCTCACCAGGGACGTATTGTGGTCTATGTATTCACACATGTATTACGATTTCCGAATAATACAATTATAGCATGAATAAAAGACAATTATCATGAACAAGGAAATATAATAATAATGCTTTTATTATTGCCTCTAGGGCATATTTCCAACAGTCTCCCACTTGCACTAGAGTCAATAATCTAGTTACATTGTGATGAATGGAACACCCATAGAGTTCTGGTGTTGATCATGTTTTGCTCGCGAGAGAGGTTTAGTCAACGGATCTGCGACATTCAGATCCGTATGTACTTTGCAAATATCTATGTCTCCATCTTGAACATTTTCACGGATGGAGTTGAAATGACGCTTGATGTGCCTGGTCTTCTTGTGAAACCTGGGCTCCTTGGCAAGGGCAATAGCTCCAGTGTTGTCACAGAAGAGTTTGATCAGCCCCGACGCATTGGGTATGACTCCTAGGTCGGTGATGAACTCCTTCACCCAAATAGCTTCATGCGCTGCCTCCGAGGCTGCCATGTACTCCGCTTCACATGTAGATCCCGCCACGACGCTCTGCTTGCAGCTGCACCAGCTTACTGCTCCACCATTCAACATATACACGTATCCGGTTTGTGACTTAGAGTCATCCAGATCTGTGTCGAAGCTAGCGTCGACGTAACCCTTTATAGCGAGCTCTTCGTCACCTCCATAAACGAGAAACATGTCCTTTGTCCTTTTCAGGTACTTCAGGATATTCTTGACCGCTGTCCAGTGTTCCTTGTCGGGATTACTTTGGTATCTTCCTACCAAACTTACGGCAAGGTTTACATCAGGTCTGGTACACAGCATGGCATACATAATAGATCCTATGGCTGAAGCTTAGGGGATGACACTCATCTCTTCTTTATCTTTTGCCGTGGTCGGGCATTGAGCCGAGCTCAATCTCACACCTTGCAATATAGGCAAGAACCCCTTCTTAGACTGATCCATTTTAAACTTCTTCAAAATCTTATCAAGGTATGTGCTTTGTGAAAGACCTATGAGGCGTCTCGATCTATCTCTATAGATCTTGATGCCTAATATATAAGCAGCTTCTCCAAGGTCCTTCATTGAAAAACACTTATTCAAGTAGGCCTTAATGCTGTCCAAGAATTCTATATCATTTCCCATCAAGAGTATGTCATCTACATATAATATGAGAAATGCTACAGAGCTCCCACTCACTTTCTTGTAAACGCAGGCTTCTCCGTAAGTCTGCATAAACCCAAACGCTTTGATCATCTCATCAAAGCGAATGTTCCAACTCTGAGATGCTTGCACCAGCCCATAAATGGATCGCTGGAGCTTGCATACTTTGTTAGCATTCTTAGGATCGACAAAACCCTCCGGCTGCATCATATACAGTTCTTCCTTAAGATGCCCATTAAGGAATGCCGTTTTGACGTCCATCTGCCATATCTCATAATCATAGTATGCGGCAATTGCTAACATGATTCGGACGGACTTAAGCTTCGCTACGGGAGAGAAAGTCTCATCGTAGTCAACCCCTTGAACTTGCCGATAACCCTTAGCGACAAGTCGAGCTTTATAGATGGTGACATTACCATCCGCGTCCGTCTTCTTCTTAAAGATCCATTTGTTTTCTATCGCTCGCCGATCATCGGGCAAGTCAGTCAAAGTCCATACTTTGTTTTCATACATGGATTCTATCTCGGATTTCATGGCTTCAAGCCATTTGTTGGAATCTGGGCCCGCCATCGCTTCTTCATAGTTCGAAGGTTCACCGTTGTCTAACAACATGATTTCCAGGACAGGGTTGCCATACCACCCTGGTGTGGAACGTGTCCTTGTGTACCTACGAGGTTCTGTAGAAACTTGATCCGAAGTACCTTGATCATCATCATTAATTTCCTCTCCAGTTGGTGTAAGCACCACAGGAACATTTTCCTGAGCTGTACTACTTTCCGGTTCAAGAGGTAGTACTTCATCGAGTTCTACTTTCCTCCCACTTACTTCTTTCGAGAGAAACTCTTTTTCCAGAAAGGATCCATTCTTGGCAACAAAGGTCTTGCCCTTTGATCTTAAGTAGAAGGTATACCCAATGGTTTCTTTAGGGTATCCTATGAAGACGCATTTTTCCGACTTGGGTTCGAGCTTTTCAGGTTGAAGTTTCTTGACATAAGCATCGCATCCCCAAACTTTTAGAAACGACAGCTTAGGTTTCTTCCCAAACCATAATTCATACGGTGTCGTCTCAACGGATTTAGACGGTGCCCTATTTAAAGTGAATGTAGCTGTCTCTAGAGCGTATCCCCAAAATGATAGCGGTAAATCGGTAAGAGACATCATAGATCGCACCATATCCAATAGAGTGTGATTACGACGTTCGGACACACCGTTACGCTGAGGTGTTCCAGGCGGCGTGAGTTGTGAAACGATTCCACATTTTCTTAAGTGTGTACCAAATTCGTGACTTAAATATTCTCCTCCACGATCCGATCATAAGAATTTTATCTTTCGGTCACGTTGATTCTCTACTTCATTCTGGAATTCCTTGAACTTTTCAAAGGTCTCAGATTTGTGTTTCATCAACTAGACATACCCATATCTACTCAAGTCATTAGTGAGAGTGAGAACATAACGATATCCTCCGCGAGCCTCAACACTCATTGGACCGCACACATCGGTATGTATGATTTCCAACAAGTTGGTTGCTCGCTCCATTGTTCCGGAGAACGGAGTCTTGGTCATCTTGCTCATGAGGCATGGTTCGCATGTGTCAAATGATTCATAATCGAGAGACTCTAAAAGTCCATCAGCATGGAGCTTCTTCATGCGCTTGACACCAATGTGACCAAGGCGGCAGTGCCACAAATATGTGGGACTATCGTTATCAACTTTACATCTTTTGGTATTCACACTATGAATATGTGTAGTATTACGTTCGAGATTCATTAAGAATAAACCATTGACCATCGGGGCATGACCATAAAACATATCTCTCATATAAATAGAACAACCATTATTCTCGGATTTAAATGAGTAGCCATCTCGCATCAAACGAGATCCAGATACAATGTTCATGCTCAAACTTGGCACTAAATAACAATTATTGAGGTTTAAAACTAATCCCGTAGGTAAATGTAGAGGTAGCGTGCCGACGGCGATCACATCGACCTTGGAACCATTCCCGACGCGCATCGTCACCTCGTCCTTCGCCAGTCTCCTCTTATTCCGCAGCTCCTGCTGTGAGTTACAAATGTGAGCAACGGCACCGTATCAAATACCCAGGAGTTACTACGAGTACTGGTAAGGTACACATCAATTACATGTATATAAAATATACCTTTAGTGTTGCCGGCCTTCTTGTCTGCTAAGTATTTGGGGCAGTTCCGCTTCCAGTGACCCTTCCCCTTGCAATAAAAGCACTCAGTTTCAGGCTTGGGTCCATGCTTTGACTTCTTCCCGGCAACTGGCTTACCGGGCGTGGCACCATCTTTGCCGTCCTTCTTGAAGTTCTTCTTACCCTTGCCCTTCTTGAACTTAGTGGTCTTATTGACCATCAACACTTGATGTTCTTTCTTGATTTCAACCTCTGCCGACTTCAGCATTGAAAATACTTCAGGAATGGTCTTCACCATCCCCTGCATATTGTAGTTCATCACGAAGCTCTTGTAGCTTGGTGGGAGTGACTGAAGGATTCTGTCAATGACCGCCTCATCCGGGAGGTTAATGTCCAGCTGGGACAGGCGGTTGTGCAACCCAGACATTTTGAGTATATGCTCACTGACAGAACTATTTTCCTCCATCTTACAACTATAGAACTTGTCGGAGACTTCATATCTCTCGACCCGGGCATGAGCTTGGAAAACTAGTTTCAACTCCTCGAACATCTCATATGCTCCGTGTTGCTCAAAACGCTTTTGGAGCCCCGGTTCTAAGCTGTAAAGCATGCCGCACTGAACGAGGGAGTAATCATCAGCACGAGACTGCTAAGCATTCATAATGTCTTAGTTCTCTGGGACGGGAGCATCACCTAGCGGTCCTTCTAGGACATATTGTTTCCTGGCAGCTATGAGGATGATCCTCAGGTTCCGGACCCAGTCCGTATAGTTGCTGCCATCATCTTTCAGCTTGGTTTTCTCTAGGAACGCGTTGAAGTTCATGTTGACATGAGCGTTGGCCATTTAATCTACAAGACATATTATGCAAAAGTTTTAGACTAAGTTCATGATAATTAAGTTCATCTAATCAAATTATTTAATGAACTCCCACTCAGATTTGACATCCCTCTAGTCATCTAAGTGTTACACGATCCGAGTCGACTAGGCCGTGTCCGATCATCACGTGAGACGGACTAGTCATCATCGGTGAACATCTCCATGTTGATCGTATCTTCCATACGACTCATGTTCGACCTATCGGTCTCTTTGTTCCGAGGCCATGTCTGTACATGCTAGGCTCGTCAAGTTAACCCTAAGTGTTCTGCATGTGTAAATCTGTCTTACACCCGTTGTATGTGAACGTAAGGATCTATCACACCTGATCATCACGTGGTGCTTCGAAACGATGAACTTTAGCAACGGTGCACAGTTAGGGGGAACACTTTCTTGAAATTATTATAAGGGATCATCTTATTTACTACGGTCGTTCTAAGTAAACAAGATGCATAAAACATAATAAACATCACATGCAATTGTATAAAGTAGTGACATGATATGGCCAATATCATATAGCTCCTTTGATCTTCATCTTCGGGGCTCCATGATCATCTTGTCACCGGCATGACACCATGATCTCCATCATCGTGTCTTCATGAAGTTGTCACGCCAACGACTACTTCTACTTCTATGGCTAACGCGTTTAGCAATAAAGTAAAGTAATTTACATGGCATTCTTCAATGACACGCAGGTCATACAAAAATAAAGACAACTCCTATGGCTCCTGCCGGTTGTCATACTCATCGACATGCAAGTCGTGATTCCTATTACAAGAACATGATCTCATACATCACAATATATCATTCATCATTCATCACAACTTCTGGCCATATCACATCACATGACAATTGCTGCAAAAACAAGTTAGACGTCCTCTAATTGTTGTTGCATCTTTTACGTGGCTGCAATTGGGTTCTAGCAAGAACGTTTTCTTACCTAAGAATAACCACAACGTGATTTTGTCAACTTCTATTTACCCGTCATAAGGACCCTTTTCATCGAATCCGCTCCAACTAAAGTGGGAGAGACAGACACCCGCCAGCCACCTTATGCAACTAGTGCATGTTAGTCGGTGGAACCGGTCTCACGTAAGCGTACGTGTAAGGTTGGTCCGGGCCGCTTCATCCCACAATACCGCTGAAGCAAGATAAGACTAGTAGCGGCAAGCAAGTTGACAAGATCTACGCCCACAACAAAATTGTGTTCTACTCGTGCAATAGAGAACTACGCATAGACCTAGCTCATGATGCCACTGTTGGGGAACGTTGCAGAAAATTAAAATTTTTCCTACGGTTTCACCAAGATCCATCTATGAGTTCATCTAAGCAACGAGTCAAGGGAGTGAGTTTGCATCTACATACCACTTGTAGATCGCGTACGGAAGCGTTCGAGGGAGCGGTGATGATGGAGTCGTACTCAACGTGATTCAGATCACCAATGACCAAGTGCTGAACGGACAGCACCTCCGCGTTCTACACACGTATGGTACGGGCGACGTCTCCTCCGTCTTGATCCATCAAGGAGGAAGGAGAGGTTGAGGAAGACAGCTCCACCGGCAGCACGACGACGTGGTGTTGGTGGAGAAGCAGCACTCAGACAGGGCTTCGCCAAGCTCGTGACGGAGAAGAAGAGGTGTTGGGGAGGGAAGGGGCTGCGCCTTGGCTTGTGTATGCAGCCCTCCCCTCACCCCTCTATTTATAGGGGAAGGGGCAAGGGAGGCCGACCCCTCTAGATGGGATCTAGAGGGGGGGCGGCGGCCAGGGAGGGGGGACTTGCCCCCCAAGCAAAGGGGGGCGCCCCCTCTAGGGTTCCCCCCCAACCCTAGGTGCATGGGCCCAAGGGGGGGCGCGCCCAGCCCTCCAGGGGCTGGATCCTGCCCCACGCAGCCCATGTGGCCCCCCGGGAGGGGTGGCCCCTCCCGGTGGACCCCCGGAACCCTTCCGGTGGCCCTGGTACAATACCGATATGCTCCCGAAACTTTCCGGTGTCCGTTTGACAACTTCCCATATATAAATCTTTACCTCCGGACCCTTCCAGAACTCCTCGTGACATCCGGGATCTCATCCGGGACTCCGAACAACATTCGGTATTCACATACAAGTCTTCCTAATAACCCTAGCGTCACCGAACCTTAAGTGTGTAGACCCTACGGGTTCGGGAGACATGCAGACATGACCGAGACGGCTCTCAGGTCAATAACCAACAGCGGGATCTGGATACCCATGTTGGCTCCCACATGCTCCTCGATGATGTCATCGGATGAACCACGATGTCGAGGATTCAAGCAACCTCGTATACTATTCCCTTTGTCAATCGGTACGTTACATGCCCGAGACTCGATCGTCAGTATCCCAATACCTCGTTCAGTCTCGTTACCGGCAAGTCACTTTACTCGTACCGTAATGCATGATCCCGTGACCAAGCACTTGGTCACTTTGAGCTCATTATGATGATGCATTATCGAGTGGGCCCAGAGATACCTCTCCGTCATACGGAGTGACAAATCCCAGTCTCGATCCGTGTCAACCCAACAGACACTTTCGGAGATACCTGTAGTGTACCTTTATAGTCACCCAGTTACGTTGTGACGTTTGGTACACCCAAAGCACTCCTATGGTATCCGGGAGTTACACGATCTCATGGTCTAAGGAAGAGATACTTGACATTGAAAAAACTCTAGCAAAACGAACTACACAATCTTGTGCTATGCTTAGGATTGGGTCTTGTCCATCACATCATTCTCCTAATGATGTGATCCCGTTGTCAATGACATCCAATGTCCATAGTCAGGAAACCATGACTATCTGTTGACCGAGCTACTCAACTAGAGGCTCACCAGGGACGTATTGTGGTCTATGTATTCACACATGTATTACGATTTCTGGATAATACAATTATAGCATGAATAAAAGACAATTATCATGAACAAGGAAATATAATAATAATGCTTTTATTATTGCCTCTAGGGCATATTTCTAACAGTGTGTACAAGGACCCAACGAGTCGACTCGTGACTACCTTACACGTTGGGCCGAGCTCCGAAACTCCTGCGAAGGGGTGCACGAGGTTCAGGCGATCGAGTACTTCATGGACGGGTGCCGAGAGGGCACCCTCCTCAAGCACTGGCTCCTCTGCGACGAGCCGACTACCCTTGACGAGCTGCTGATCACCGCGGACAAATACGCCACGGCCGATTCCTCCATGAAGACTGAGCTTCGAGTCGACGCTTCCGGGAAAGTGCTTGCGCCGGCTCCCAAGACGCCGGCTGGAGAGTCCACTCGGCGCCCATATCAGAATGACAACAAGCGCAAGGCCCCGATGCCGCCTTCCACTAGCCGGCAGGTGGCAACGGTCGAAGAAGAGCAGCCTGAGGAACGGCCAGCGCCCAAGAAACCAAAGGGCGGCAGGCCGGCTTGGCAGCCGGCTTTCTCCTACGAGCAAACTCTCGATGCCCCCTGCAAGTTCCACAGCAGCGCGAAGCCGTCCAACCATACGACCCAGAAGTGCCATCGGCTCACCCGAATCTCCAAGGGCGAGGGGCTGTTCCCGCCTCCGCCTGCTGGCCAGCCGCCTCCTGCTCCCTAGCAGCCGGCCGTTCGACTGGCCGTCAGAGCTGTCCACGACAAATTCCCTGACGAGCATGCCGCCTACGTCATCTTCACGAGCCAACCAGACGATCCGCGAAGTCAGCGCCGACAACAGCAAGAAGTCAACGCGGTCGCCTCCAGTAACCCTGAGTTTATGCACTGGTTGGAGAAACCCATTAGCTGGAGCCGGGACGACCACCCAGCGGTGATGCCATCTCCTGGCTCCTATGCCCTCGTTTTGGAGGCTACCCTGGCGACGGAGAGGCGCGCCGCTTGTTTCTCCCGCGTGCTGATAGACGGTGGAAGCAGTATCAACATTCTATATTGAGATACCATGGAGAAGCTCGACATCAAGCTGAGGCACCTCATGCCTAGTCGGATCGTGTTCCACGGCATCGTACCCGGCCTGTCCTGCGCACCAATCGGCAAGATCAAGATGGATGTCCTCTTTGGAGACAAGGATCATTTCCGCCGAGAGGCAATATGGTTTGAGGTCGTGGATTTGGAGAGCCCGTACCACGCACTGCTTGGCCGACCAGCGTTAGCCAAGTTTATGGCTGTGCCCCACTATGCCTACCTCAAGATGAAGATGCCGAGTTCCAAGGGCATTATCACCATAGCCGGAGACTACAAGAAGTCCTCTGAGTGTGCAGCGGCCAGCAGTCGCCTGGCCGAGTCCCTCGTGATTGCCGAAGAAAAGAAGATGCTGGACCGAGTTGTGGCCTTGGCTGGCAAGCAGCCGACTTTGTCTCCTGACCCCAAAGAATGTGAAGCTCAAGGTTCTTTCCAGCCGGCCAAAGAGACAAAGAAGATACCCCTGGACCCGGAGCACCCAGAGAGGCACACCGTCATAGGCACAGGCCTCGACAACAAATAGGAAGGCGAGCTCGTCGATTTCCTCCGTGAGAATCGGGACATCTTCGCATGGTCTCCCAAAGACATGCCGGGTGTCCCGACGGATTTCACCGAGCACAAGCTACACGTCCGATCTGATGCAAAGCCGGTCAGGCAGCCCTTGCGCTGCCTGTCAGAAGAGAAGAGAAGAGTAGTCGGAGAAGAGATAGCCCGGCTTCTGGCAGCCGGCTTCATTATGGAAGTGCTCTTTCCAGAATGGCTTGCCAATCCGGTTCTCGTGCTGAAGAAGAACAAGCAGTGGCGCATGTGCATCGATTACACCAGCCTCAACAAAGCTTGCCCCAAAGATTCATTCGCCATGCCACGGATTGACCAAGTGATAGACTCCACAACTAGATGCGAGTTGTTAAGTTTCTTGGATGCCTATTCCGGCTACCACCAGATAAAGTTGAACCCGGCTGATCGCTTGAAGACCGCCTTCATCACCCCATTCGGAGCTTTCTGTTACCTGACTATGACGTTCGGCTTGAGAAATGCCGGCGCCACTTTTCAGTGTTGCATGCAGAAATGCCTCCTCAAGCAACTCGGCAGAAATGCCCACGTCTACATAGATGATGTTGTGGTGAAGACGGAAAAACGCGGCACCCTGCTGGAAGACCTCAAGGAAACCTTTGAGAACCTATGTCGGTTTCAGATCAAGCTCAACCTGGAGAAATGTGTGTTTGGAGTACCAGCCGTCTAGCTCCTAGGCTTTCTGGTCTCCTAACGTGGCATCGAGTGCAACCCAGTGAAGATCAAGGCCATAGAGAGAATGAAGGTCCCTACCAAGCTGCGAGACGTTCAAAAGTTTACTGGATGCCTGGCATCTTTGAACCGTTTCATGAGCCGAATCGGAGACAAGGCTCTCCCCCTCTACCGACTCATGAAGAAGTCGGCTCACTTTGAATGGAATGACCAAGAAGATCAAGCTTACCACGAGTTGAAGAAGATGCTGTCCACGCCGCCTGTCTTGGCGGCCCCAACTGAGAAGGAGCCCATGCTCCTCTACATCGCCGCCACCAACCGGGTGGTCAGCACAGTCATTGTGGTTCAGCGCCCAGAGGAAGGCCGAGCTTAGCTAGTCCAGAGACCGGTGTATTATTTGAGCGAAGTATTATCCACCTCAAAACAGAACTACCCACACTATCAGAAAATGTGCTATGGTGTGTACTTTGCCTCCAAGAAGCTCAAGCCCTACTTTTAAGAGCATCCCATCACGGTCGTATGCACTGCTCCGCTTGCCGAGATCATAGGCAGCCGGGACGCATCCGGCCGAGTGGCGAAATGGGCCATTGCGCTGGCTCCATACACGATCTACTATCAGCCTCGCACCGCCATCAAGTCCCAAGCACTAGCTGACTTCCTCATCGACTGGGCCAAGACCCAGTACCTGCCGCCGGCTCCGGACTCCACTCATTGGAGGATGCATTTTGACGGGTCCAAGATGCGCACCGGCTTGGGAGCCGGCATTGTCCTCACCTCTCCCAAAGGCAACAAACTCAGATATACATTGCAAATCCACTTTGCCGCCTCCAACAATGTGGCCAAGTACGAGGCGCTCATACACGGGCTCCGGCTAGCCAAGGAACTCGACATCCGCCGGATCCTGTGTTATGGCGACTCGGACCTAGTGGTTCAGCAATCATCCGGCGACTGGGACGCCAAAGACGCAAACATGGCGAGCTACCGCTTCCTTGTCCAGCAGCTCAGCAGATATTTTGAGGGGTGTGAGTTCCTTCACGTGCCACGAGCCGATAATGAGAAAGCAGATGCCCTGGCACGGATAGGCTCCACCTGACAAGCTATACCAACTGGCGTCGCCCTCCAACGCCTCCTCAAGCCATCTGTCAAGCCATCTCCGGAATCCAGTTCCATCTTCATGCCGCCTGACCCCGACACAGTCGGATCCGACTTCAGGGACCAGGCAGGCGGCCCAGGGACTTCGGCAGCCGGCTCGAGGACTTCCATAGTCGAACCCAACCCGGGGACTGCCGTAACCGAACCCGGCCCGGGGGCTGCAGTGGCGCAGCAGGCGGAGGCCGACTCCAACTCCTCACAACCCAGCCCGCCCACCCTGGTTGCAGTAGCTGTCTTGGCAGCGGAAGAAATCACAGCTCCATCATGGGCTCAGCCCATCCTCCAGTTTCTGGTGAATGGAGAACTACCGACTGACGAGATCTCGGCCAGACAAGTCCAACACCGAGCCGGAGCCTACACAATAATGAATCAAGAGCTAGTTAGGCGCAACGCTACAGTTGTCTTCCAGCGCTGCGTCGAGCAAGAGAAGGGCATAGCAATCGTCGAAGACATCCACCAAGGCGAGTGTGGCCACCATGCCGCCTCCAGGGCACTCGTCACCAAAGCCTTCCGCCATGGATTTTTCTGGCCGACTGCATTGGAGGATGCCAAGGAACTAGTCAAACACTGCAGAGGGTGCCAAGTCTTCGGCTCCAAGCAACACCTGCCGGCTTCTGCACTCAAGACCATCCCCATCACTTGGCCCTTTGCCGTCTGGGGACTGGACATGGTCGGACCATTCAAGACGGCGCGCAGCGGCATGACACATCTGCTTGTAGCCGTAGACAAATTTACCAAGTGGATTGAAGCAAAGCCGATCAAGAAGCTGAATGGCCCGACTGCCGTGACATTCATTGCCGACATTACAACCCGGTACGGCGTTCCACACAGCATCATCACTGACAACGGCACAAATTTCGCCAAGGGAGCATTGGCACGTTTCTGTGCGACACACGGCATCCGACTGGACTTAGCATCTGTTGCCCACCCGCAGTCAAACGGCCAAGTCGAGCGAGCAAACGGCCTTGTTCTCTCCGGCATCAAGCCCCGACTGGTCGTGCCGCTGGAGCGTTCGGCCGGCTGCTGGCTCGACGAGCTGCCGGCCGTCCTCTGGAGTCTGCGCACTACTCCGAACAAATCGAACGGCTTCACCCCCTTCTTCCTTGTATATAGTGCTGAGGCTGTCATCCCAACTGACATCGAGTTCAACTCACCTCGAGTCACCATGTACACGGAGGCGGAGGCCAAGGAAGCAAGAGAAGACGGTGTTGACTTGCTGGAAGAAAGCCGGCTGTTAGCCCTCAGCCGGTCCGCCATCTACCAGCAAGGACTACGCCGGTACAACAGTCGGAGAGTGAAGCCAAGAACCTTCCAAGAGGGAGACCTTGTGCTCCGGCTAATCCAGCGAACAGCCGGCCAGCACAAGCTCTCGGCCCCTTGGGAAGGCCCTTTCGTCATCAGCCGGGCTCTGGGAAACGACTCTTATTACCTAATCGACGCACAGAAGCCGAGGGAACGCAAGAGAGACGACTTCGGCAAGGAGTCGGAGTGCCCGTGGAACGCCAATCTTCTTCGAAGATTTTACAGTTGAAATGCAGTATGTATCATGCTATCTTTTGTATTAAGTATGAGACAACGGGCCCCCGAGGAGTTCTCGGGGACTGCCCTACTTTATCTATGTATGAGCGGATATCACTCCCATGATTACCCTACTGCACTTACTTTCTCTGTCCGGCACCGGGTTCGACTAGTCAGCCCGGGGACTTGCCGCCTTGAGTTATGTCCAAGTTCTACCTGCAGTCAGACAAGTAATGTGCTGGCACCCAAGCCCTCTCTTGCGAGAGTCACAGCTCGAAGAATCAGCTGCCCGACTAGCAAGAGCTAAAGGCGGAAAGGATGCCCACATGAAAAAATGGCTAACGACTAATGAACTTACGTAACGCAAGCCGGCTTCCCCCCTCACCAACCAACTATCGAAGCAGTCGGCTGGTAGGCTTCCTTTCCTACTCTGCCAAAAATCTAAGAGAGCTCGAACCTTTGCCTTCCTAGGCGGCCGAACTCCTTACTCGACCACAGACTGCAGAGCAGCTGTCCGGCTGGGAAGGCGGCAACCAAGGGAAGGCGGCAAAGGAAGAAAGCTGAAAGATAAACAGCAAGTCAGATGGAAACCAAACACATGCATGATAATATTTACATCAAAGAGCCTTTGAAAGGCTGGCATTCAGCAAAGTTTGAATACACCCCCAGTGGATGGAATTGCGCAAAATAACAAGTTGACCAAAGAGTAACTAGCAAGGAAGTAAATGATAAATCAAGCCAAGGGAGCGCCTGGAGCTTCAGGGAGAACGGTAGAGACAGCGGTGTCGGCTGGAGGGGTGGTCGGCTGGCGAGTCTCGGCCTGGTCGTTGCCGGCGGCAGGCGGAGTGTTCGCGCGTGCCTCGTTGCTGGAGGCACCGTCAGGCGGAGGCTGGCCGGCCGCTCCGACATCCAGCTCAGCATCTTCGCCGTCTTCCTCCTCCTCCTCCTCGCCCTCGTCGCTGGAGTCAATCTCCTCCCCCGAGTCCTCACCATCGGCCGGGTTCAGCCCGAACCAGTCCTCCGGCTGCGCGACGCCGTCCTCGTTCACCTCAGGAGCAAAGATGCTGGTGTCGGTGAAGTCGGCGATCGCCGAGGCGTGCTGGATGATAGCCAGCCGCACCGCCTCCAGCTCCTCGTCGGCCTCCTGCCGCCAGGTGCGCAACTTATCCAAGTTCAGCCCTGGGTACCAAGCCCGGACGAACTCCAGCGCTCGTCGAGCACCGGATCGAGCTGCTGAAGCCTTCCAGGCCTCAAGATGGCCGACGGCTACCTCCAGCCAGTCGGCAGTACGGCTGGGGGTGCGAGGGATTACCTCGCCTGGCCAAAGGGCGGCCAGCACCTGCGCCCCGGCACGCTGGAGCCGGCGGAGCATGCGGTAGGCCGGCTGGAGGCGGCCTCGATCGCCAGAAGCTGCTCCTCAAGCGACCGGTTAGCATTTGGCGCAATCTCAACCCCAGCCTGCCGCCAGGCCTCTCGGTGGGCTTCGATGGCTTGGTTGGCAGCAACAGAGTGTCCAGGAAAGTACTCTGCACAAAGAAGAAGAAACAGAGCAAGTCAGGAGATAAACCGACTTGCAAAAACAGGCAGAGAGTGAAGGAGAAGGCGGCCTACCATCGACCAAGTCCTCGACACGGCCGCAGCCTTCGCTCAGAGCTTGCTTTGCCTCGGCCCAGCCCGGTGCCTCGGTCTCGAATTCGGCTCTGAGGGCGGCCTCGCTGTCCTGGGCCGCCTTCAGGGCCGCTCAGTGGCTTTCCTCCTGGTCGGCCAGTCTCTTGGCCAGGTGGTCACACTCCTGGGCCAAGGCATTCAGCTCGCCCTCCTTGGTGCGAAGGGCGGTCTGGGCGACACCCAGCTGCTGCCTCAAGTCGGCGTTGGCTCCTGCCAATATGGAAAGAAAAAAAGATAAGAAAGAAGTCGGCAAGAAAGATCCGACCCGACTGCTCAGCAGTTGGCCCGAATCTCGGGGACTACACCCAGTGGGTGCACTGACGCGCCCCCACATGAGATGAAAGACAAAAACACTCACGCCGGCTCTCCGTCAGATCGGCGGCCCTCTTGTCTGCCTCCCGGACCTGGGAGTTGAAAGTAGCGGCATGGAAGTTGTGGTAATCCTGCGAATAGGACGAAGAAGCAAGCAAGAGCAAGTCAGTAAAGCAAGTCTTCGAAGAAGTTCCAAGCCGCCTGCTCAGCAGCCGGCTTGGAACTCGGGGACTACACCCAGTGGGTGCGCTGACGCACCCCCACGGAAAGCAATCAAGAACAAAGAACTCACCCGAACGATCGCCCGCGTCGCGAGAAATTCTCGGGTACATTGTTGCAGCGTGGTGGCTTGGGCCTGGAGCTGGCTGCGGACGTCTTGCGCCGCCAAGGTCAGCGCGACTGTCCTGCTGCCCTGCATCCACCCGGGCAAGCTAGCGGGCCGACTCCAGCTCATGCGACAGCGAGCTGGAGGTGGCCGCCCTCTGCGTATCCGGCACCGAAGCCGCCCTCGCCGCACACCTGCGAGTCGGTGCCCGGACCACAAGATCCGCCTGCGCGGTCGGCCGCTCAGGCGGCACCTCAGGCTGGCCGCCTTGGCCGGTCCCGGCCGGCGGAGGTGGCACCACTCCTCCCTCCAGGACAATCACGTCGCCCTCCTCCCTCTCCGCCACCGGCTGGTCGCGGCTAATCTCCTCCGGCGGGGGCTGCGGGACGTCTGGGGGCGCTGAACAGAGGGGGATGACGAGCTACGGAGGCTGCCCTCGCAGGGCCTCTGCCACCTTCTCCGCGGCCTTGGCCTCCGCCCGGGCCCTGGCCGCCACATCGGCCAGCGCCTCGGCCGACTCCGCCGTCTTCTCTAGGGCCGGCTCGGCGACAGCTGCCCTTCTCTCCTCTGCCTCCCGCTCCTCCCGCGCCTCCCGCGCATTCGGCTCCGTCGCCGCCTGAAGCTCAGCGCGGGGATCCACGCGGCGGGAGCCCGCAGACCCTCCCGCTCCGCCGACTATGGAGGCGGCGGTAGTTTGCTCAAGGGTAAGCGGAGCCCTGGTTGATAAACGGAAACAAGACTCAGAAGAACACCAACTAAAGAAATGAAAGGAAGTTGCGTAAAGATCAGAACTTACGCCGAGACTGCCTACGGCTGCTTCACCACCTTGCGGAAGCGGGCCGCCTTCGCGGCCGCCTCATCCCGCTTGGTTGCCGCCGCGGGCACCCTAGGCCTCTTCGGTCGGCCGCCGAAGGAAGTCGGTGCCGCTCGGCGCTTCAGCACGCCACCTCGTGCAGCCGGCCCACCAGATGGACCGGTGCCTTGGGGGTCGGACGTCGGCTGGCAGCGTGGAACGGGGTCGGCCTCGTCATCATCGGACCAGTCGTCGAAGCTGGCGGTGAAGCTGGAGCCGCCCGTCTCGCCGCCGCCCCCGCGGTGTCTTCATCTAGGGTGTCTGCCCCCAGGTCGGCGTCATCAGGATCGTCCGCCTCGCGGTCGGGGGCGAACTCGCGTTCCGGTCCCGTGGTCCTGGCCGGAGGATGAAGAAGGGGATTCTGGTTCAAGACATACCGACAGATCAAGAGTCAGCCCGAAAAAGGATTCGGCAACAAATAAAGAAAGAAACTTACCATGGGTGGCGGATTGGCGCGAGAGAATGGCGCCATGCCATACTGCCAGTCCGGCTGGAGCTTGCAGTTGGCGATGTAGTTCACCATGTAGGACACCTCATTGTGAGGCATCTCCCTGGTGCTGAGCCAGCTCAGGTCGAAGCAGCCGCTCATCTGACAGATCAGATGAGGGCGGCCTTGAAGCGGAAGGACCCGGTGCTCGACGAAGGCGGCGATCAAGTCGGGCCCGGTCAGGTGGTCCGACTGGATGAGCACCCAAAGTCGGGAGACGGGCCCAGCTCCAGCCGGCATCAGTGATCTGGCCCGGTAGGACCATGTGGCCGGCCTCCCAGCCGACGGGCCGGCTACGTAAGCCGGCAAGTTGACGTAGTCGCCATTCGGGGCAATGTTCTTTACATAAAAGTAAGACCGTTGCCAGAGCTTCACCGACTGGATCAGCGCGATGGCAGGAAAAGGGTTGTTAGCGACGGACCGCCTTATGGCGATGAAGGCGCCGCACTGAGCCGGCACGCCGGCGACGGCCGTGCCGAGCTTGGATTGGAAGAACTCCCCCCAGAGCTCGATGGTGGGGAGGACACAGAGGAAGCCCTCGCACAGAGATACGAAGGCCGACAGCAGCACCACCGTGTTGGGGGTGAGGTGGTGCGGCTAGAGCTGGTAGAACTCAAGGAATGCGTGGAAGAAGCCGCTGGCAGGGAGGCCGACGCCGCGCATGCAGTGTGAGTAGAATATCACTCACTCGCCCTCCTCCGACGCCGGCGAGATCTCCCTTGCTAGCGCGAGGCGGACTTGCACGAGATCCTCGCTCGGCAGCCGCCGTGTCTTGCGGAGAAAATCTATGTGGTCGCTGCGGATGATGGATCCGTCCCAAGAGCTCGACGTCGGAGCCATGACGGCGAGCGCGGCGGCGAGAAGTGCCCGGCGTGGAGGCAGCAGGCCTGCGGCACGCTGGGAGGAAGAGGGTGCCGAGGCAGGGGCACGACGAGGAACTGCTGCAGCGAGGCGGAAGAAGAAGGAGGCAGGGCGAGGGCGAGCGTGCGAACTACTGCTACTCCCCCTCCCCGCTCCTACTTATAGCCCCGCGCGGCGAAGCCGAGCAGGCAAGGCGCGGGAGGGGCGGGGGATTAACTGCACCCACTCCCCCATGTCCCGCGGTTATCGCGCCTTGATGGCGAGTGGGAACCGCCGCCGGAAGACGTGCGGACGGTTCGGGCCACAAAAGATCCGTGCGCAGGCCGAGGCGCGGGGGTGGCGGGCCCCAGCCTGTGACGGCGTCCCGTCACACGCGTGGGCTGGTAGGCCCTGCCAGCTGAGGGGTGCCATGTGGCGCGCAGAAGGCGGGCGGTCAGCCTGCCATTCGGTTTTTGTGCCCGCTGGTTCCCGCCTTCGAATTTTGGGGAAGCTTCACCGAGAAGGCACGCAAGGAAGGCCGGCTCATGGCAGCCGGCTCCTCGGGATAGGAAGCTGGCCGAGCTTCACGATTCCCTCTCTAGCCGCGAAGCCCAACCAGCTTCGGGGACTACTGTCGGAGTAAATGACCACGGGTAGCCTAACCAGCTCCCTTTGGCCATTAGAAAAAACAATAGGCCGATTGGACCTCGAAGCACCTAAGACGTGGGGCCCCCTTCCTCCGGCTGGCTGTCGCCTAAGACGGCTGGTGGAAGCTAGCCCGGCCATAAAACAACCTTTGGGGGTGCCATGATCAGGCTAACTCCGAGAAACCGGCCCATGAAGGACCGACTCCACGACGACAGCCCATGAAGGGCCGACTCCAAGAAGCAAGCGGCCGAACGCCGCATTCTAAAAGACCACCACCCATAACGGTGACGGGGCAGGGCATGGCTATAGCAAACCCTGCCACCCCCGAATCCCAAAAGATACATGGCCACAGTGCGCCGTACGGGGCGGCCATTCCCCGTCCGGCGTGGCATTGTCGCCATGAGAATCATGAAACCAACCACGGCGGGATGCCAGTACGGCCCGCAGGCGGCGGGCCCCTTTGGACAGAGAGACATCCGAAGGCGGCCTGGCCTCCCCCAGCCGGCCCAAGGCCGGGCCGGCTCCCAGTAGCCGGCTTGCTCCCCTCGGGGCGCGCGCACCATTAAGCAGATGAGACGTGGTATGGCTACAATGGGATCCCGCAAGGCGGCAGCACTGTAGCCATGCTTACCTCGACAGAACCCTCGTCATCAGAGGCGAGGCTACAGTAACCAGCCGGATGACCATTGTACCCCCGGGGGGTAGGCCTAAATAAACCCCCGAGGACACCCATGCAAAGGGTTGAACACTGAGAGTTTTAGAGACCACCATCAGGAGATGAGAGAGCTAGCCTTGCCCTTCTTCCTCCTGCCACCAAACAGCTCAAGGAGCATCTTGTAGCTACTTATTGATCTAGTGATCATGCGGAGACCCTGCAGAGCAGCAGTAGGGGTGTTATCTCCACCGAGAGCCCCAAAGCTGGGTAAGATCCGCCGGCGTGCATGTCTTCGCCTCATCCCGCTTCCAGGCACCAGCGATGTCTTACTGGCTCCCACAATGATAAGCCATCCGTTGGCATATGTCGCACCCACCACCCGACAAGACCCAATCCTAAGCATAGCACAAGATCGTGTAGTTCATTTGCTAAGAGCTTTTCTAATTTGAAGTATCATTTCCTTAGCCCATGAGATTGTGCAACTCCCGGATACCGTAGGAATGCTTTGGGTGTACCAAATGTCACAACATAACTGGGTGGTTATAAAGGTGCACTACAGGTATCTCCGAAAGTGTCTGTTGGGTTGGCACGAATCGAGACAGGGATTTGTCACTCGGTATGACGAAGAGGTATCTCTGGGCCCACTCGGTAATGCATCATCATAATGAGCTCAATGTGACTAAGTAGTTAGTCATGGGATCATGCATTATAGAACGAGTAAAGTGACTTGCTGGTAACGAGATTGAATGAGGTATTGGGATACCGACGATCGAATCTCGCGCAAGTAACGTACCGATTGACAAAGGGAATTGTATACGGGATTGATTGAATCCCTGACATCATGGTTCATCTAATGAGATCATCATGGAACATGTGGGAACCAACATTTGTATCTAGATCCCGCTGTTGGTTATTGGCATGAGAGCTGTCTCGGTCATGTCTGCATGATTCCCGAACCTGTAGGGTCTACACACTTATGGTTCGATTACGCCAGAGTTGTTATGGGAATTAGTATGCGGTTACTGAATGTTGTTCGGAGTCCCAGATGAGATCCCAGATGTCACGAGGAGTTCCGGAATGGTCCGGAGACAAAGATTTATATATGGGAAGTCCTTATTCGGTCACCGGAAGTGTTCGGGGGTATATCGGTATTGTACCGGGACCACCAAAATGGTTCCGGGGGTCCACCGGGAGGGTCCACCTGCCCCAGAGGGCCCTATGGGCTGAATATGGAGGGGAACTAGCCCCTAGGTGGGCTGGGCGCCACCCCCCTAGGGCCCATGCGCCTAGGGTTGGGGGGAAACCCTAAAGGGGGCGCCCCCCTTGGCTTGGGGGGCAAGCCTCTGTTGGAAATATGCCCTAGAGACAATAATAAATTAGTTATTATTATATTTCCTTGTTCATGATAATCGTTTATTACCCATGCTATAATTGTATTGATAGGAAACTCAGATACATGTGTGGGCACATAGACAACACCATGTCCCTAGTAAGCCTCTAGTTGACTAGCTCGTTGATCAACAGATGGTTACGGTTTCCTGACCATGGACATTGGATGTCGTTGATAACGGGATCACATCATTAGAAGAATGATGTGATGGACAAGACCCAATCCTAAGCCTAGCACAAAGATCGTAGTTCGTATGCTAAAGCTTTTCTAATGTCAAGTATCTTTTCCTTAGACCATGAGATTGTGCAACTCCTGGATACCGTAGGAATGCTTTGGGTGTACCAAACGTCACAACGTAACTGGGTGGCTATAAAGGTGCACTACAGGTATCTCCGAACGTGTCTGTTGGGTTGGCACGAATCGAGACTAGGATTTGTCACTCCGTGTAACGGAGAGGTATCTCTGGGCCCACTCGGTAGGACATCATCATAATGTGCACAATGTGACCAAGGGGTTGATCACAGGATGATGTGTTACGGAACGAGTAAAGAGACTTGCCGGTAACGAGATTGAACAAGGTATTAGCATACCGACGATCGAATCTCGGGCAAGTACAATACCGCTAGACAAAGGGAATTGTATACGGGATCGATTGAGTCCTTGACATCATGGTTCATCCGATGAGATCATCGTTGAACATGTGGGAGCCAACATGGGTATCCAGATCCCGCTGTTGGTTATTGACCGGAGAACGTCCCGGTCATGTCTGCATGGTTCCCGAACCCGTAGGGTCTACACACTTAAGGTTCGATGACGCTAGGGTTATAAAGGAAGTTTGTATGTGATTACCGAATGTTGTTCAGAGTCCCGGATGAGATCCCGGACGTCACGAGGAGTTCCGGAATGGTCCGGAGGTAAAGATTTATATATGGAAAGTTGTTGTTCGGGTTCCGAAAAAAGTTCGGGTTTTTTCGGTATTGTACCGGGAAGCTTCCAGAAGGTTCCGAAGGATTCCGAAGGGGTCCGGAGGTCCGGAAATTGTTCCACCACGTCCAATACAGCAGCTTGGGCTGTAGGGGGGCGCCCTGGCCTTAATGGGCCAGGGGCACCAGCCCCCCCAAGGCCCATGCGCATGGGAGGGGGAAAACCCTAAGGGGGAGGGCCTCCACTTGACTTGGGAGGCACTCCTCCCCCCCTTGGCCGCCGCCCCAACCCTAGATGAGATCTAGGGGGGCCGGCCCCCTCTCCCCCACCTATAAATAGTGGAGGGGTGTGAGGGCAGCCGCACCACAAGTTCTGGCGCAGCCCTCCCCCTCTCCCAAGTACTCCTCCCCTCTCGCGGTGCTTGGCGAAGCCCTGCAGGATTGCCACGCTCCTCCACCACCACCACTCCGTTGTGCTGCTGCTGGATGGAGTCTTCCTCAACCTCTCCCTCTCTCCTTGCTGGATTAAGGCATGGGAGACGTCACCGGGCTGTACGTGTGTTGAACGCGGAGGTGCCGTCCGTTCGGCACTAGGATCTCCGGTGATTTGGATCACGACGAGTACGACTCCTTCAACCCCGTTCTCTTGAACGCTTCTGCTTAGCGATCTACAAGGGTATGTAGATGCACTCTCCTTCCCCTTGTTGCTGGTCTCTCCATAGATAGATCTTGGTGACTCGTAGGAAAATTTTGAATTTCTGCTACGTTCCCCAACAACCTCCCCCCTTGGACGCCGCCCCCCTCTAGATCCATCTGGAGGGGGCCTACCCCCCTCTCCCTTGCCCCTATAAATAGAGAGGATGTGGGAGGGCTGCCGCACCCTTCCCCTGGCGCAGCCCTCTCCCTTCCAACACCTCCTCCTCCATAGTAGTGCTTGGCGAAGCCCTGCCGGAGAACTGCAAGCTCCTCCACCACGCCGTCGTGCTGCCGGAGCTCTCCCTCAACTTCTCCTCTCCCCTTGCTGGATCAAGAAGGAGGATATGTCCCCGGGTTGTACGTGTGTTGAACCCGGAGGCGCCATCTGTTCGGCATTAGATCGGATCTTCCGTGATTCGAATCGCCACGAGTACGACTCCCTCATCCGCGTTCTAGTGACGCTTCCGCTTAGAGATCTTCAAAGGTATGAAGATGCTCATCCTCTCTCTCTCTTCTTGCTAGAATCTCCATAGATTGATCTTGGTGATGCGTAGAAACTTTTTGAATTATTGCTACGTTCCCCAACAGTAGCATCATGAGCTAGGTCTATTGCGTAGATTCTATGCACGAGTAGAACATAAGTAGTTGTGGGTGTTGGTTTGCTCAATTTTCTTACCGTTACTAGTCCTATCTTGTTTCGGCGGTATTGTGGGATGAAGCGGCCCGGACCAACCTTACACGTACGCTTACGTGAGATAGGTTCCACTGGCTGACATGCACTAGTTGCATAAGGTGGCTAGCGGGTGCCAGTCTCTCCCACTTTAGTCGGATCGGATTCGATGAAAATGGTCCTTATGAAGGGTAAATAGCAATTGTCATATCACCATTGTGGCTTTTGCGTAGGTAAGAAACGTTCTTGCTAGAAACCCATAGCAGCCACGTAAAACATGCAACAACAATTAAAGGACATCTAACTTGTTTTTGCAGGGTATGCTATGTGATGTGATATGGCCAAAAGAATGTGATGAATGATATATGTGATGTATGAGATTGATCATGTTCTTGTAATAGGAATCACAACTTGCATGTCGATGAGTATGACAACCGGCAGGAGCTATAGGAGTTGTCTTAAATTTATTATATGACCTGCGTGTCAATTGAAAACGCCATGTAATTACTTTACTTTATTGCTAACTGTTAGCCATAGTAGTAGAAGTAATAGTTGGTGAGACAACTTCATGAGGACACGATGATGGAGATCATGGTGTCATGCCGGTAACGAAGGTGATCATGCCGCGCCTCGAAGATGAAGATCAAAGGCGCAAAATGATATTGGCCATATCATGTCACTTTATGATTTGCATGTGATGTTTGTCATGTTTACATCTTATTTGCTTAGAACGACAGTAGCATAAATAAGAAGATCCATCATTAAAATTTAAAGAAAGTGTTCCCCCTAACTGTGCACCTTTGCGAAAGTTCGTTGTTTTGAAGCACCACGTGATGATCAGGTGTGATAGATTCTAACGTTCGCATACAACGGGTGTAAGCCAGATTTACACATGCAAAACACTTAGGTTGACATGATGAGCCAGCATGTATAGACATGGACTCGGAACACAAGAGACTGAAAGGTCGAACATGAGTCGTATAGTAGATACGATCAACATGCAGATGTTCACCGATGATGACTAGTCCGTCTCACATGATGATCGGACACGGCCTAGTTGACTCGGATCATGTATCACTTAGATGACTAGAGGGATGTCTATTTGAGTGGGAGTTCATTAAATAATTTGATTAGATGAACTTAATTATCATGAACATAGTCTAAAATATCTTTGCAATATGTCTTGTAGATCAAATGGCCCATGCTAATATTGCCCTCAGCTTCAACGCGTTCCTAGAGAAAACCAGGCTGAAAGACGATGGTAGCAACTATACGGATTGGGTCCGGAACTTGAGGATCATCCTCATAGCTGCCAAGAAAGTATATGTCCTAGAAGCATGATAACCAACAAGTATAGGGGATCGCAACAATTTTCGAGGGTAGAGTATTCAACCCAAATTTATTGATTCGACACAAGGGGAGCCAAAGAATATTCTCAAGTATTAGAAGTTGAGTTGTCAATTCAATCACACCTAGATAACTTAGTATCTGCAACAAAGTATTTAGTAGCAAAGTAGTATGATAGTAATGGTAACAGTAGCAAAAGTAACGATAGCAGTTTTGTAGTAATTGTAACAGTAGCAACGGAAAAGTAAATAAGCAAAGCACAATATGTGAAAAGCTCGTAGGCATTGGATCAGTGATGGATAATTATGTCGGATGCGATTCCTCATGTAATAGTTATAACCTAGGGTGACACAGAACTAGCTCCAGTTCATCAATGTAATGTAGGCATGTATTCCGAATATAGTCATACGTGCTTATGGAAAAAAACTTGCATGGCATCTTTTGTCCTACCCTCCCATGGCAGCGGGGTCCTAATGGAAACTAAGGGATATTAAGGCCTCCTTTTAATAGAGAACCGGATCAAAGCATTAGCACTTGGTGAATACATGAACTCTTCAAACTACAGTCATCACCGAGAAGTATCCCGATTATTGTCACTTCGGGGTTGTCGGATCATAACACATAATAGGTGACCATAGACTTGCAAGATAGGATCAAGAACTCACATATATTCATGAAAACATAATAGGTTCAGATCTGAAATCATGGCACTCGGGCCCTAATGACAAGCATTAAGCATAGCAAAGTCATAGCAACATCAATCTCAGAACATAGTGGATACTAGGGATCAAACCCTAACAAAACTAACTTGATTACATGGTAAATCTCATCCAACCCATCACCGTCTAGGAATCCTATGATGGAATTACTCACGCACGGCGGTGAGCATCATGAAATTGCTGATGGAGGATGGTTGATGATGACGACAGCGATGAATCCCCCTCTCCGGAGCCCCGAACAGATTCCAGATCTCAGCCCTCCCGAGAGAGATTAGGGCTTGGAGGTGGCTCCGTATCATAAAACGCAATGAAACTTTCTCTCTGATTTTTTTCTCCGCGAAACGGAATATATAGAGTTGGAGTTGAGGTCGGTGGAGCATCATGGGAGCCACGAGATAGGGGGACGTGCCTAGGGGGAGGGGGCGCCCCCACCCTCGTGGACAGGCTGTGGGCCCCCTGGCCTTGATTCTTTTGCCAGTATTTTTTATATTTCCAAAAGTTATCTCCGTGGATTTTCAGGTCATTCCAAGAACTTTTGTTTTCTGCACAATAAACAACACAATGGCAGTTCTGCTGAAAACAGCGTCAGTCCGGGTTAGTTTCATTCAAATCATGCAAGTTAGAGTCCAAAACAAGGGAAAAAGTGTTTGGAAAAGTAGATACGTTGGAGACATATCAACTCCCCCAAGCTTAAACCTTTGCTTGTCCTCAAGCAATTCAGTTGGTAAACTGAAAGTGATAAAGAAAAACTTTTACAAACTCTGTTTGCTCTTGTTGTTGTAAATATGTAAAGCCAGCATTCAAGTTTTCAGCAAAGATTATGAACTAACCACATTCACAATAACACTTAGGTCTCATGTTTACTCATATCAATGGCATAATCAACTAGCGAGCAATAATAATAAATCTCAGATGACAACACTTTTTCAAAACAATCATAATATGATATAACAAGATGGTATCTCGCTAGCCCTTTCTGAGACTGCAAAACATAAATGTAGAGCACCTTTAAAGATCAAGGACTGACTAAACATTGTAATTCATGGTAAAAGAGATCCATTCAAGTCATACCCAATATAAACTAATAGTAATGCATGCAAATGGCAGTGTGCTCTCCAGCGGGTGCCTTTAATAAGAGGGTGATGACTCAACATAAAAGTAAATAGATAGGCCCTTCATGGAGGGAAGGAGGGATTTGTAGAGGTGCTAGAGCTCGATTTTAAAATAGGGATGAATAACATTTTGAGCGGTATACTTTCACTGTCAACGCAACAACTACGAGATCTCGATATCTTCCATGCTACATACATTTTAGGCGGTTCCCAAACAGAATGGTAAAGTTTATACTCCCCCACCACCAACAAGCATCAATCCATGGCTTGCTCGAAACAACGAGTGCCTCCAACTAGCAACAACCCTGGGGGAGTTTTGTTTAATTATTTCGATTTGCTTTGATCTTTTTGATGACTGGGCATCCCGGATACCAGCCATTTTCTTGTGAATGAGGAGCGGAGCCCACTCCCCTTGAGAATAACCCACCTAGCATGGAACATACAGACAACCCTAGTTGAAACATGAGCTGCTCGAGCATACAAAACAGAATTTCATTTGAAGGTTTGGAGTTTGGCACATACAAATTTACTTGGAACGGCAGGTAAATACCGCATATAGGAAGGTATGGTGGACTCATATGGAATAACTTCGGGGTTTATGGAGTTTGGATGCACAAGCAGTATTCCCGCTTAGTACAGGTGAAGGCTAGCAAAAGACTAGGAAGCGACCAACTAATAGAGTGACAACAGTCATGAACATGCATTAAAATTAATCAACACCGAGTGCAAGCATGACTAGGATATGATCCACCATGAACATAAATATCGTGAAGGCTATGTTGATCTATTTCAACTACATGCGTGAACATGTGCCAAGTCAAGTCACTCGAATCATTCAAAGGAGGATACCAACCTATCATACCACATCACAACTATTTTAATAGCATGTTGGCACGCAAGGTAAACCATTATAAGCTCCTAGCTAATTAAGCATGGCATAAGCAACTATAATCTCTAATTGTCATTGCAAACATGTTTATTCATAATAGGCTGAATCAGGAACGATGAACTCATCATATTTACAAAAACAAAAGAGGTCGAGTTCATACCAGCTTCTCTCATCTCAATCAGTCCGTCATATATCGTCATTTTGCCTTTCACTTGCACGACCGAACGATGTGTACAATAATAATAGTGCACGTGCATTGGACTAAGCTGGAATCTGCAAGCATTCAATTCGAGAGAGAGGACAAAGTAATATGGGCTCTTGGTTAAATCAACAATCATGCAAATAAGAGCCACTTAGCAATTTCATTATGGTCTTCTCCTCTCGACCCCCAAAGGAAAGAAAAGAAATAAAACTATTTACACGGGAAAGCTCCCAACAAGCAAAAGAAGAACGAGAAATGTTTTTGGGTTTTCATTTTAATTGCTAGTACAAGCATGAAAATTAAACTAACTAATTTTTTTTGGTTTTCTTAAGGTTTATCAAACACACAAGAAGAAAGCTAGAAAAAGAAAATAAACTAGCATGGATAATACAATGAAAGAGTATGAGCACCGAACGACTAGAATAATGTGTAAACATGAATGTAAAGTTGGTGAGAAATACGTACTCCCCCAAGCTTAGGCTTTTGGCCTAAGTTGGTCTATGCCCAAGGATAGCCTGGCTGATATCCGAAATTATAACTGGGGTCGTACTGAGATGCGGCAGCCAATGCCTCCTGAGCTGCGGCATGTTGGCGAGCTGCCTCCACTCTCCTCTCGTGTTCGACTGCCTCCTCCCTGGTGACAACATATCTTTGTTTTGCCCGGTAATCAAAAAGGGAAGGAGCAGGGAGAGTAACATGGACAACGCGACGTCTGTCAAAGATTAGTCGATACTGAAGGAATTGTTCATTCCTCAAAAGAAAATGGTTCCTGACCATAGCGTCAAAATCTAAATAAGCGGCAGGCAACTCCATATCACCCTCACGTGGAGATATACCAAGATAATTAGCAACACGGGTCGCATAAATTCCTCCAAAAAAATCTCCGGATATACCATTATTATGCAACCTACATGCAACTATTGCCCCCAAGTTGTAATCTTTATTACCTAATACAATACTCTTGAGGACACAAAGATCAGGGACACACATGTGACATGCTCCATCTTTACCGTTAATGCATCTACCAATGAAGAGGGCAAAATCATGTATAGCAGGAAAATGAATGCTCCCTATGGTAGCTTGTGCTATATCCCTAGATTCTCCCACGGTGATACTAGCAAGAAAGTCTTTATACTCAGATTTGTGGGGTTCATTAACATTGCCCCACTGTGGGAGTTGGCAAGAAGTTGTGAAATCTTCCAGGTCCATAGTATAGGATTGATCATAAATATCAAACAGGACATTCTGAGAATTACGCAAAGATGTATATTTAAATCTTCTCACGAATGAATCAGTCAATTGGTAGTACTGAGGACACTTATCTTGTATAAAGTCCTCAAGATCGGCATTACGCACATATGCGTCAAATTCATCCTTGATGCCTGCATTGACCATAAACTCTTCTGACAGCCATTCACAAGGCCGCACCTCAGCTTCCCTTGGTGGTTCATCATCTTGCTCACGCATAGCATGCCTGGTCCTCTCTTTGTTGAGGAACCACCTTGGTACATTTTCCTAGACATATTTCTTCCTCTGAAAGTAACTCAAAATAAAAGTGAATCAAACTAAACAAGATTGATAGCAACTACTCCCACAAGTGCCTAGGGCCTATATCATGCATTAGAATTACTTGGGACCTCATAAATTTGACATGCAAGCTCAAGAATAGGGTCACCTATGCAGCAAAAATTTGCAATGAATAAAGCACTAGTACAAAAACTAATTGGACCATTGGAGGAGTCACATACCAAGCAACAATCTCCCAAAACAGTTTTGTTAATGGAGCTTTGAGCAAGGAGATCGAAAATTGCAGCAAAATGAGCTAGAACTCGTGCTTGAGCTGGATGGGGATTTTTTTGGGAGGAAGATGGAATGTGTGGGTGCAGGAATAAGTGGAGGGGGCCATTGTGGGCCCACGAGGCAGGGGGCGCGCCCAGGGGGAGGGAGCGCGCCCTGGACCCTCGTGGCCAGGTGCTTGCCCTTCCTGTTGTGTTCTTTGTGCCTAAAATCCTCAAATATTCCATAAAAAATCATACTAAATTTGCAGGCAATTTGGAGAACTTTTATTTTCGGGATATTTTTTATTGCATGGATAATTCAGAAAACAGACAGATAATCTATTTTTGCTTTATTTATTCTAAATAACAGAAAGTAAAAATAGGGTACAGAAGGTTGTGCCTTCTAGTTTCATCCATATCATGATCATCAAAATGAATCCACTAACAAGGTTGATCAAGTCTTGTTAACAAACTCATTCTGAATAACACGAAATCAGAGAAATTTCGAATAACACTAGGTTACCTCAACGGGGATATGAACATCCCCAACAATAAGAATATCATATATTTTTCTTGACAGTAGGAAGAGGAAATTCAAAACCTCCAATAATGATAGTTGGAATTTTTCCAATAGAATTGATGCTATGAACTTGGGGTTGTTTCCTCGGAAAGTGTACCGTATGCTCATTACCATTAACATGAAAAGTTACATTGCCTTTGTTGCAATCAATAACAACCCCTACAGTATTCAAAAAGGGTCTACCAAGGATAATCGACATACTATCGTCCTCAGGAATATCAAGAATAACAAAGTCCGTTAAGATAGTGACATTTGCAACCACAACAGGCACATCCTCACAAATACCGACAGGTATAGCAGTTGATTTATCAGCCATTTGCAAAGATATTTCAGTAGGTGTCAACTTATTCAATTCAAGTCTACGATATAAAGAGAGATGCATAACACTAACACTAGCTCCAAGATCACATAAAGAAGTTTTAACATAGTTTATTTTAATGGAGCATGGTATAGTTGGTACTCCTGGATCTCCAAGTTTCTTTGGTATTCCATCTTTAAAAGTGTAATTAGCAAGCATTGTGGAAATCTCAGCTTCCGGTATCTTTCTTTTATTTGTAATGATATCCTTCACGTATTTAGCATAAGGGTTTACTTTGAGCATATCAGTTAAGCACATACGTAAGAAAATAGGACTAATCATTTCAGCAAAGCACTCAAAATCCTCATCGTCCTTTGTCTTGGATGGTTTAGGAGGAAAGGGCATGGGTTTTTGAACCCATGGTTCTCTTTCTTTACCGTGCTTCCTAGCAACAAAGTCTCTTTTATAATAATGTTGATTCTTTGATTGAAGGTTATCAAGATCAACAGCAGGTTCAATCTCTACATCATTATTATTGCTAGGTTGAGCATCAAGATGAACATTATTGTTAACATTATCACTAGGTTCATGTTCATCACCTGATTGTGTTTCAGCATCAGAAATAGAAATATCATTGGGATTCTCAGGTGTGTCTACAATAGGTTCACTAGAAGCATGCAAAGTCCTATTTTTCTCTTTCTTCTTTTTAGAAGGACTAGGTGCATCTAAATTATTTCTCTGAGAATCTTGCTCAATTCTCTTAGGGTGGCCTTCAGGATACAAAGGTTCCTGAGTCATTCTACCAGTTCTAGTAGCCACTGTAACAGCAAAATCATGTTTATTATTTAATTCATCGAGCAAATCACTTTGAGCCTTAAGTACTTGTTCAGCTTGAGTGGTAACCATAGAAGCATATTTGCTAATGAGTTTAAGTTCACATTTAACTCTAGCCATATAATCACTCAAGCGTCCTATCATGAAAGCATTACTCTTTAATTCTCAACCAACATAAGCATTAAAACTTTCTTGTCAAGCCATAAAGTCATCAAATTCATCTAAACATTGGCTATGAAATTTAGTAGACGGGATTTCAACTTTATCATATCTATAGAGAGAATTTACCTTTACTACCTGTGTCGGGTTATCAAGACAATGTGTTTCTTCGACAGGCGGTATATTAAGACCATGAATTTCTTCAATCGGTGGTAAATTCTTAACATCTTCAGCTTCAATACCTTTTCCTTTCATAGATTTCTTTGCCTCTTGCATATCTTCAGGACTGAGAAATAGAACACCCCTCTTCTTTGGAGTTGGTTTAGGAATTGGCTCAGGAATTGGCTCAGGAAGAGTCCAATTATTTTCATTAGTCAACATATTATTCAATAGTAATTCAGCTTGGTCGACTGTTCTTTCCATGAAAACACAACCAGCACAACTATCCAAGTGGTCCTTGGAAGCATCGGTTAGTCCATTATAAAAGATATCAAGTATTTCATTTTTCTTAAGAGGATGATCAGGCAAAGCATTAAGTAATCGGAGAAGCCTCCCGCAAGCTTGTGGGAGACTCTCTTCTTCGATTTGCACAAAATTGTATATATCCCACAAGGCAGCTTGTTTCTTATGAGCAGGGAAATATTTAGCAGAGAAGTAGTAAATCATATCCTGGGGACTACGCACACAACCAGGATCAAGAGAATTAAACCAAGTTTTAGCGTCACCCTTTGATGAGAACAGAAATATCTGAAGGATATAATAGTAGCGAGATTTCTCATCATTAGTAAACAGGGTGGCTATATCATTCAACTTAGTAAGATGTGCCACAACAGTTTCAGATTCATAGCCATAAAAAGGATCAGATTCAACCAAAGTAATTATCTCAGGATCAACAGAGAATTCATAATCCTTATCAGTAACAAAGATAGGTGAAGTAGCAAAAGCAGGGTCATATTTCATTCTAGCATTTAGAGTTTTCTGTTTAAGTTTAGCTAGTAACTTCTTAAGATCAGATCTATCATTGCAAGCAAAAATATCTCTAGCAGTTTCTTCATCCATACCATAACCCTCAGGAACAACAGGCAATTCATACTTAGGGGGAGAACCTTCATCATTACTATCTTCAATAATTTCATCTTCAATAATTTCATTCTCTCTGACCCTAGCAAGTTGTTCATCCAGGAATTCACCTAATGGCAAAGTAGTATCAAGCATAGAAGTAGTTTCATCATAAGTATCATGCATAATAGAAGTGGCATCATCAATAACATGCGACATATCAGAATTCATAGCAGTAGCAGGTTTAGGTGTCGCAAGCTTACTCAAAATGGAAGGAAAATCTAGTGCAGAGCTAGATGGCAGTTCCTTACCTCCCCTCGTAGTTGAGGGGAAAATCTTAGTTCTTTCGTCTTTCAAGTTCCTCATAGTGATCAGCAGATATAAATCCCAAGTGACTCAAAGAATAGAGCGATGCTCCCCGGCAACGGCACCAGAAAATAGTCTTGATAACCCACAAGTATAGGGGATCGCAACAGTTTTCGAGGGTAGAGTATTCAACCCAAATTTATTGATTCGACACAAGGGGAGCCAAAGAATATTCTCAAGTATTAGAAGTTGAGTTGTCAATTCAACCACACCTGGATAACTTAGTATCTGCAGCAAAGTATTTAGTAGCAAGGTAGTATGATAGTAATGGTAACAGTAGCAAAAGTAACGATAGCAGTTTTGTAGTAATTGTAACAGTAGCAACGGAAAAGTAAATAAGCAAAGCACAATATGTGAAAAGCTCGTAGGCATTGGATCAGTGATGGATAATTATGTCGGATGCGATTCCTCATGTAATAGTTATAACCTAGGGTGACATAGAACTAGCTCCAGTTCATCAATGTAATGCAGGCATGTATTCCGAATATAGTCATACGTGCTTATGGAAAAGAACTTGCATGACATCTTTTGTCCTACCCTCCTGTGGCAGCGGGGTCCTAATGGAAACTAAGGGATATTAAGGACTCCTTTTCATAGAGAACCGGACCAAAGCATTAGCACTTGGTGAATACATGAACTCCTCAAACTACGGTCACCACCGAGAAGTATCCCGATGATTGTCACTTCGGGGTTGTCGGATCATAACACATAATAGGTGACTATAGTCTTGAAAGATAGGATCAAGAACTCACATATATTCATGAAAACATAATAGTTTCAGATGTGAAATCATGGCACTCGGGACCTAGTGACAAGCATTAAGCATAGCAAAGTCATAGCAACATCAATCTCAGAACATAGTGGATACTAGGGATCAAACCCTAACAAAACTAACTTGATTACATGGTAAATCTCATCCAACCCATCACCGTCTAGGAAGCCTATGATGGAATTACTCACGCACGGCGGTGAGCATCGTGAAATTGGTGATGGAGGATGGTTGATGATGACGACGGCGATGAATCCCCCTCTCCGGAGCCCCGAACGGACTCCAGATCAGCCCTCCCGAGAGAGATTAGGGCTTGCCGGCGGCTCCGTATCATAAAACGCAATGAAACTTTCTCTCTGATTTTTTTCTCCATGAAACGTAATATATAGAGTTGGAGTTGAGGTCGGTGGAGCATCAGGGGGGCCACGAGACAGGGGACGCGCCCAAGGGGAGGGGGCGCCCCCACCCTCGTGGACAGGGTGTGGGCCCCCTAGCCTTGATTCTTTCACCAGTATTTTTTATATTTTCCAAAAGTTATCTCTGTGGATTTTCAGGTCATTCCGAGAAATTTTGTTTTCTGCGCAACAAACAACACCATGGCAGTTCTGTTGAAAACAACATCAGTCCGGGTTAGTTTCATTCAAATCATGCAAGTTAGAGTCCAAAACAAGGGCAAAAGTGTTTGGAAAAGTAGATACATTGGAGACGTATCAAAGCACCGCTAGGTGAAGCACCCATTTTCCCAGCAACTCAAGACGTTATGAACGCCTGGCAGTTGCATAGTGATGATTACTCCCTGGTTCAGTGCGGCATGATTTACAGCTTAGAACCGGGGCTCCAAAAGCGTTTTGAGCAGCACGAAGCAGATGAGATGTTCCAAGAGCTGAAAATGGTTTTCCAAGCTCATGCCCGGGTCGATAGATATGAAGTCTCCGACAAGTTCTACAGTTGTAAGATGGAGGAAAATAGTTCTGTCAGTGAGCACATACTCACTATGTCCAGGTTACACAACCGCTTGTCTCAGTTGGGAGTTAATCTCCCAGATGACTCGTTCATTGACAGGATCCTCCAGTCGCTCCCACCTAGCTACAAGAGCTTTGTGATGAACTACAATATGCAGGGGATGGAGAAGTCCATTCCTGAGTTATATTCAATGTTGAAATCAGCAGAGGTGGAAATCAAAAAGGAACATCAAGTGTTGATGGTGAATAAGACCACTAGTTTCAAGAAAGGCAAGGGTAAAAAGAACTTCAAGAAGGACGGCAAGGGAGTTGCCGCTCTCGGTAAATCAGTTTCCAGGAAGAAGCCAAACAATGAACCCAAGCCCGAGACTCAGTGCTTTTATTGCAAGGGAAATGATCACTGGAAGCGGAACTGCCCCAAGTACTTAGCGGACAAGAAGGCCGGCAACACCAAAGGTATATGTGATATACATGCTATTGAGGTGTACCTTACCAGTACTCGTAGTAGCTCCTGTGTATTTGATACCGGTGTGGTTGCTCATATTTGTAACTCAAAATAGGAGCTGTGGAATAAACGGAGACTGGCGAAGGACGAGGTGACGATGCGCGTCGAGAATGGTTCCAAGGTCGATGTGATCTTTGTCAGGCACGCTACCTCTGCATTTACCTACGGGATTAGTTTTAAACCTCAATAATTATTGTTTAGTGCCAGCTCTGAGCAGGAACATTGTATCTAGATCTCATTTAAGGCGAGATAGCTACACATTTAAATCCGAGAATAATGGTTGTTCTGTTTATATGAGAGATATGTTTTATGGTCATGCCCCGCTGGTCAATGGTTTATTCTTATTGAATCTTGAACATGATGTTACACATATTCATAGTGTGAATACAAAAATATGTAAGGTTAATAATGATAGTCCCACATACTTGTGGCACTGCCGCCTTGCTCACATTGGTGTCAAACGCATGAAGAAACTCCATGCAGATGGACTTTTGGAGTCTCTTGATTATGAATCATTTGACACGTGCGAACCATGCCTAATGGGCAAGATGACCAAGACTCCCTTCTCCAGAACAATGGAGCGAGCAACCAACTTGTTGGAAATCATACATACTGATGTGTGCGGTCCAATGAGCGTTGAGGATCGCGGTGGCTATCGTTATGTTCTCACCATCACTGATGACTTGAGTAGATATGGGTATGTCTACTTAATGAAACACAAGTTTGAGACCTTTGAAAAGTTCTAGGAATTTCAGAGTGAGGTGGAAAATCAACGTGACAGGAAAATAAAGTTCTTACGATCAGATCGTGGAGGAGAATATTTGAGTCATGAGTTTGTTACACACTTAAGGAAATGTGGAATTGTTTCACAACTCACGCCGTCTGGAACACCTCAGCATAATGGAGTGTCCGAACATTGTAATTGCACCCTATTGGATATGGTGCGATCTATGATGTCTCTTACTGATTTACCGCTATCATTTTGGGGATATGCTTTAGAGACAGCCACATTCACTTTAAATAGGGCACCGTCTAAATCCGTTGAGACGACACCGTATGAATTATGGTTTGGGAAGAAACCTAAGTTGTCGTTTCTAAAAGTTTGGGGATGCGATGCTTATGTCAAGAAACTTCAACCTGAAAAGCTTGAACCCAAGTCGAAAAAATGCGTCTTCATAGGATACCCTAAGGAAACCATTGGGTATACCTTCTACCTCAGATCCGAAGGCAAGATCTTTGTTGCTAGGAACGGATCCTTTCTAGAGAAAGAGGTTCTCTCAAAAGAAGTAAGTGGGAGGAAAGTAGAACTTGATAAAGTGCTGCCTCTTGAACCAGAAAGTAGCGCAGCTCAGGAAGATGTTTCTGTGGTGCCTGCACTGACTAGAGAGCAAGTTAATGATGATGATCAAGTTACTTCAGATCAAGTTGCTACTGAACTTCGTAGGTCCACAAGGGCATGTTCCGCACCAAAGTGGTACGGCAACCCTGTCCTGGAAATCATGTTGTTAGACAACGGTGAACATTCAAACTATGAAGAAGTGATGGCGGGCCCAAATTCCAACAAATGGCTTGAAGCCATGAAATCCGAGATAGGATCCATGTATGAAAACAAAGTATGGACTTTGACAGACTTGCCCGATGATTGGCGAGCCATAGAAAATAAATGGATCTTTAAGAAGAAGACTAACACGGATGGTAATGTGACCATCTATAAAGCTCGGCTTGTCACTAAGGGTTATCGACAAGTTCAAGGGGTTGACTACGATGAGACCTTCTCACCCGTAGTGAAGCTGAAGTCCGTCTGAATCATGTTAGCAATTGCCGCATTCTATGATTATGAGATATGGCAGATGGACGTCAAAACGGCATTCCTTAATGTTTTCCTTAAGGAAGAAGTGTATATGATGCAGCTGGAAGGTTTTGTCGATCCTAAGAATGCTAACAAGGTGTGCAAGCTCTAGTCTCCATCTATGGGCTGGTGCAAGCATCTCGGAGTCGGAACATTCGCTTTGATGAGATGATCAAAGCGTTTGGGTTTATGCAGACTTATGGAGAAGCATGCGTTTACAAGAAAGTGAGTGAGAGCTCTGTAGCATTTCTCATATTATATGTGGATGACATACTATTGATGGGAAATGATATAGAACTTTTGGAAAGCATAAATGCCTACTTGAATAAGTGTTTTTCAATGAAGGACCTTGGAGAAGTTGCTTACATATTAGGCATCAAGATCTATAGAGATAGATCGATACACCTCATCGGTCTTTCACAAAGCACATACCTTGATAAGATATTGAAGAAGTTCAATATGGATCAGTCGAAGAAGGGGTTCTTACCTGTATTGCAAGGTGTGAAATTGAGCTCGGCTCAAAGCCCGACCTCGGCAGAAGATAGAGAAAAGATGAGTGTCATCCCCTATGCCTCGGCCATAGGGTCTATTATGTATGCCATGTTGTGTACCAGACCTGATGTGAACCTTGCCGTAAGTTTGGTAGGGAGGTACCAAAGTAATCTCGACATGGAACACTGGACATCGGTCAAAAATATCCTGAAGTACCTGAAAAGGAGTAAGGATATGTTTCTCGTTTATGGAGGTGACGAAGAGCTCGTCGTAAAGGGTTACGTCGATGCTAGCTTCGACACAGATCTGGATGACTCCAAGTCACAAACCGGATACGTGTATATTTTGAATGGTGGGGCGGTCAACTGGTGTAGTTGCAAGCAAAGCGTCCTGGCGGGATCTGCATGTGAAGCGGAGTACATGGCACCCTCGGAGGCAGCACATGAAGCAATCTGATTGAAGGAGTTCATTACCAACCTAGGAGTTATTCCCAATGCGTCGGGCCCGATGGCTCTCTTCTGTGACAACACTGGAGCTATTGCCCTTGCCAAGGAGCCCAGGTTTCACAAGAAGACCAGGCATATCAAGCGTCGCTTCAACTCCATTCATGAAAATGTTCAAGACAGAGACATAGATATTTGTAAGGTGCATACGGATCTGAATATCACAGATCCGTTGACTAAACCTCTTCCATGAGCAAAACATGATCAACACCAGAACTCTATGGGTGTTCGATTCATCACAATGTAACTAGACTATTGACTCTAGTGCAAGTGGGAGACTGTTGGAAATATGCCCTAGATGCAATAATAAAATGGTTATTATTATATTTCCTTGTTCATGATAATTGTCTATTGTTCATGCTATAATTGTATTGACCGGAAACCGTAATACATGTGTGAATACATAGACCACAACATGTCCCTAGTGAGACTCTAGTTGACTAGCTCGTTGTTCAATAGATGGTTAGGGTTTCCTGACCATGGACATTAGATGTCATTGATAATGGGATCACATAATTAGGAGAATGATGTGATGGACAAGACCCAATCCTAAGCATAGCACAAGATCGTGTAGTTAATTTGCTATGAGCTTTTCTAATGACAAGTATCATTTCCTTAGACCATGACATTGTGCAACTCCCGGATACCGTAGGAATGCTTTGGGTGTACCAAATGTCACAACATAACTGGGTGGCTATAAAGGTGCACTACAGGTATCTCCGAAAGTGTCTGTTGGGTTGACACGAATCGAGACTGGGATTTGTCACTCCGTATGACGGAGAGGTATCTCTGGGCCCACTCGGTAATGCATCATCATAATGAGCTCAATGTGACTAAGTAGTTAGTCATGGGATCATGCATTACGGAATGAGTAAAGTGACTTGCCGGTAACGAGATTGAACGAGGTATTGGGATACCGACGATCGAGTCTCGGGCAAGTAACGTACCGATTGACAAAGGAAATTGTATACATGATTGATTGAATCCCCGACATCGTGGTTCATCCGATGAGATCATCGTGGAACATGTGGGAACCAACATGGGTATCCAGATCCCGTTGTTTGTTATTGGCCGGAGAGCTGTCCCGGTCATGTCTGCATGATTCCCGAACCCGTAGGGTCTACACACTTAAGGTTCGGTTACGCTAGAGTTGTTATGGGAATTAGTATGCGGTTACCGAATGTTGTTCGGAGTCCCGGATGAGACCCCGGACGTCACCAAGGAGTTCCGGAATGGTCCGGAGACAAAGATTTATATATGGGAAGTTCTTATTCGGTCATCACTAGTGTTCGGGGGTATATCGGTATTATACCGAGACCACCGAAAGGGTTCCGGGGGTCCACCGAGAGGGTCCACCTTCCCCGGAGGGCCCTATGGGCTGAATATGGAGGGGAACCAGCCCCTAGGTCGGCTGGGCGCCACCCCCCTAGGGCCCATGCGCCTAGGGTTGGGGGGAAACCCTAAAGGGGGCGCCCCCCTTGGCTTGGGGGGCAAGCCTCCCCCCTTGGCAGCCGCCCCCCTCTAGATCCATATGGAGGGGGTCGGACCCCTTCTCCCTTGCCCCTATAAATAGAGGGAAGGTGGGAGGGCTGACGCACCCTTCCCTTGGCGCAGCCCTCTCCCTCCCCAACACCTCCTCCCCCATAGTAGTGCTTGGCGAAACCCTGCCGGAGAACTGCAAGCTCCTCCACCATGCCATCGTGCTGCCGGAGCTCTCCCTCAACTTCCCCTCTCCCCTTGCTGGATCAAGAAGGAGGAGACATCCCCGGGCTGTACGTGTGTTGAACGCGGAGGCACCGTCCGTTCGGCGTTAGATCGGATCTTCCGTGATTTGAATCGCCACGAGTACGACTCCCTCATCCGCATTCTAGTGACGCTTCCGCTTAGCGATCTTCAAAGGTATGAAGATTCTCATCCTCTCTCTCTCTCTCTCTCTCTCTCTCTCTCTCTCTCTCTCTCTCTTGTTGCTAGAATCTCCATAGATTGATCTTGGTGATGCGTAGAATTTTTTTGAATTATAACTATGTTCCCCAACAGAAACGGCCTCAACACTCCCACTTCTGCAGCCTTGACCAAAATGCACGACAATGCATCCATAGCAATGATGAACAAAAGGGGAGACACTGGATCTCCTTGTCTTAATCCTTGTGCGAGCATGAAATGTCTACCAGGAACACCATTGACCACCAATTTTGTTGAAGCCGTCCTGAGTAGTATAGCAATCCATGACAGCCATTTTTGCCCAAACCCTTTGCGCCACATCACCTTAAACATGAATGGTCATGCGGTATAATCAAAAGCCCTCGATATGTCTAGTTTCAGGAACACCCTAGCCTCTTTATGAGCAAGAATTATTCTAGCCACTTGTCTCACCAAGAGAAAATTATCATGTAGATGCCTGCCACAAATGAACGCGAATTGATTTGCCGTGACAATTTCCTTCATCCTTCGCCTCACATGATTAGCAAGCATCTTGGCGAACAGCTTAGCGGCGCTGTGGGTGAGGCTTATAGGTCGAAAATCTCCCACCACCTCAGCATCCGGCTTCTTCGGGATGAGCACGATATGTGCTTTGTTAAGTTTCCCAAAACCCCGCCCATCTTTGATGATCGGCCACGCCCTCTGGTAGAATGCGGCCACAAAACCATCCGGCTCAGGGGCTCGATCGGGCAGGAGCTCCTTAATGGTGTTCCAAACTTCCTCCTCCGTGAAGATGTTTTCAAGCTCCACTAAGTCGGGAGTCTCCATTCCCACAAAGTTGAGGTCAAGATCCGCTTCTCTAGACGTGGCATGCCGTAGTATTTGCTCATAGGCCTCGGTAAAGATTTCTCCCTTCCTCTCTTGCTCCATAATGAGCTCATCATTATGCTGAATGTGGGGGATGAAATTTTTTGATCGCCGCCCATTCACCACAGCTTGAAATAACTTGGTGTTGGCATCCCCTTCGTGGATCCAGCGCTGGCACTCTTATGGTATGTTGTAGAGAGGACAGCCCCAACAACGCATGTTTAATAGTTTTCCTAAGCCACTGCTCCGCGGGGGTGAGAGCTCGGTCCTCCATGGCGCGATCAAACCTGAGGATGATGTAATTGGCGATGGCGATCTGAATTTTGATGTTTCTAGACTTCCTTTGTCCCCAAGCTTGCAACGCAACGGCCGTGTTCGTCGGGTGAGCATCCATTCTTTTGAAAGGGACCAAAATATTCGCATCACAAACCCATGCATCCCGAACAGTTTGATCAAACCCCTCGAGCTATACATGGCAACTGTGATTAACCACACGTGGCAACTAGGTAAACACACATGGCAACTATTGTTTGACCATATGTGGCAAGTAGTTAATCACACACGACAATTATGGTTTGATTAGACGCGGTAACTACCATAAATTAGACATGGCAACTATAGTTAACCAAAACAGAGAGAGTTGTCATGCTTTTACAACCATATTTACCATCCCCGATAACTACATCTGCCATCCCGGATGGCAACTAAATCGTCATCCCATGGGTACCTATTGTAGTTGCGCTAGGACGTGTAGGCATATTTGCTTCGTGCCATACGCGCGGGGGTGGGGATGAGTAATACCTGTTGGGTGTGTGACACGAAGTAGTTGCGCCCACACAACCGTGTGGGACTGCCCCCGCTCATGCCACACATGATGCGTGGCGAATGCCTATTATGCCACACATGTGGTAGATATCGGTGTCCTTTGTCTTCTACCGTGAGACCATCTCAGCATTTCCAAGCTCATGTGCAATGCAAGATTCTTTCTTTCTTCTTTGATGAAATATCGGGCAAGTAGTTAATCACACACGACAATTATGGTTTGATTAGACGCGGTTACTATCATAAATTAGACATGGCAACTATAGTTAACCAAAACAGATAGAGTTGCCATGCTTTTACAACAATATTTGCCATCCCTGATAACTACATCTGTCATCCCGGATGGCAACTAAATCGTCATCCCACGGGTACCTATTATAGCTGCGCCAGGATGTGTGGGCATATTTGCTTCGTGCCATACGCGCGGCGTGAGGATGAATAATACATGTTGGGCGTGTGACACGAAGTAGCCGCGCCCACACAGCCCGTGTGGGACAGCCCCCGCTCATGCCACACATGATGCGTGGCGAATGCCTATTATGCCACACTTGTGGTAGATATCGGCGTCCTTTGTCTTCTGCCGTGAGAGCATCTCAGCATTTTTAAGCTCGTGTGCAATGCAAGATTCTTTCTTTCTTCTTTGATGAAATATTGGGCGCGTGATCTTGATTGTTTATAATATTTCCTCCGTCCTAAAATTCTTGTATTAGATTTGTCTAAATACTAGCACACATGCCCGTGCGTTGCAACTGGAGGATAAAATTACATGCCTCTAGCTTAATATAAGAATGGATCAAGACCCCCACATGTCTGTATTCTCTAGTTCAACATGGAATCCTTAATTAGAGCCAAACCAATATATTCTTTTTTTTTGGCACATGCCCATAATATTTGTTTTAATTATAATTAACTAACATATTCTCTTTTATTGACGCATGGAAGCTACCACTGTCAATAATTTATGGTGTCCCTTATTCTAAACAAGCCCACTTAGCTTGATGCGCCGGATGCGGAGCAGGCCCAGTATGGAAGTGATCAAACTCACGATCTCAAAGACCCGACCACATGTTGCTAGTCACTCAAACAAATGCATTCTGCTAACCAATGGTTAGCGTTAATATTAAAGAATCTAATGCAACATCAGATTTAAAACTTTTTTCTTGAACTTTTCGTGAACTAATAACTACGAAATGTCAAATATACTTGGCAACGTGAACAATTTTCCAGATTATGTTTTTAAAAAATTCCACACATTTAAAAAAAAGATGAACAAAATTTTTGAATGGAACATTTGTTGAAATTCACAAACATTTCTTAAACGCATGAACGTTTCATAAAAATACGATCTTTTTTGAAGTTGTGAACAATTTTTGGAAACAGGAACATGTTACGATCTTTTTTGAAGTTGTGAACAATTTTTTGAAACGGGAACATGTTTTGAACATATGGAAGAAATTTAGAAAATGTGTCTTTTAATGCGAAAATTATTTTCAATTTTTGAACATATCACTACAACGAGAATATTTTCAAATTTGTAACATTTTTAAATCTTGAACAAATTGGAAAAACCCAAACATTTTTCAAAAAATGGAATAATTTTTAAAATTCTGAAAAAACAACAGAATGACAAAAATTTAAAATTTCAAACAATTTTTAAATAGGAACGCAATTTTGTAATTCATAACATGAACTACCGAATATACTTGGCAAAGTGAACAATTTTCCAAATTTTGAACAATTTTTTGAAAATTCCATACATTTTTGGACAGAGCAAGAACCAAAAACTTGAACAAAAAATTTCCTGATATTCGCATACATTTCTTAAATACACGAACATTCTTATAAAAATATGAATATGTTTATGTTGTGAACAATTTTTTTAAATGGGAACATGTGTTAAACATGTAGAAGAATATTAGAAAATGTGTTTCTTTAATGCAAACATTCTTTTCAATTTTTAAACCTATATCTAAAACAAGAAATTTTTTCGAATTTGGACCATTTTCTAAATGCATTTGTTTAAATATTTATTATTTTTCTGAAAAATATTCACATTTTATCAAAAATGTGAATATTTATTAAATTTTGAACATATTTTGGCACGACAAAAAAATAATAATATAGGAACACATTTTTGTAATTCGTAAATTTTTACGAAATTGTGAATAAACATTGAAGCTACAAACATTTTGTGAAAAGTGTGTAATTTCAGAGAAAAAAACTAAAAATATACTTGCAATGAGAAAAATAAAAGGAAACAGGAAATAAAAAGAGAAAGAAACAGAGAAAGGAAATTTGCAACAGAACAAAAACAAAAATTGGCCTTCGTGTCTTGGTCGTGCTGTGCGTAGCTGAACCTATATGCCGCTCTTGCAGGAAAATAGGATTTTGTTTTATTGCTGCATCGGCAGGAAAAAAGGGCTGACTTTACAGGGTCATAGGGTGCGTGGCCCACATACGGAATTCTCCACAAATCGTTTTTCCTTTCCTAACAGACGGAGTACGATTCCCTCGAAAAAGAAAGGAAAAAACAGACCGAGTACGAAAGTTTAGTACCACATCAGATAGAAACAAAAAATATTTTAGCGGTGAACGGATGAAAAAATTGAAGATTTTTAAATGGGAACATGTGTTAAACATGTAGAAGAATATTAGAAAATGTGTTTCTTTAATGCAAACATTCTTTTCAATTTTTTAAACTATATCTAAAACAAGAATATTTTTCGAATTTGGACCATTTTATAAATGCATTTTTTAAATATTTATTTATTGTTATGAAAAATGTTCACATTTGTTTTTAAATGTGAATATTTATTAAATTTTGAAATATTTTGGCACGACAAAAAAATCAAAAAAATAAATAATATAGGAACACATTTTTGTAATTCGTAACTTTTTACGAAATTGTGAATAAAAATTGCAGCTACAAACATTTTTTGAAAAGTTTGTAATTTCAGAAAAAAATAAAAATATACTTGCAATGGGAAAAACAAAAGGAAACAGGAAATAAAAAAAGAAAGAAACAGGAAAGGGAAATTTGAAACAGAACACAAATAGAAATTGGCCGCCGTGTATTGGTCGTGCTGTGCGTAGATGAAACTATATGCCGCTCTGGCCGGAAAATAGGATTTTGTTTTATTGCTGCGTTGGCAGGAAAAAAAAGGGCTGACTTTACTGGGCCATAGGGCGCGTGGCCCATATACGAAAATCCTCACAAATCGTTTTTTCTTTGCTAACAGACGGAGTATGATTCCCTAAAAAAAAATAGACGGAGAATGAAAGTTTAGTACCACATCGGATAGAAACAAAAAAATCTTTTAGCAATGAACGAATGAAATTTTTTGAAGAAACGTGCCTTGCTTTATTAGTAGATCTATATATATAGATATAGATATAGATATAGATATAGATTTAGATAGATACAGATGTACTCCCTCCGTCCGGAAATACTCGGACAAGTATTTCCGGACAGAGGGAGTAGTTATGTTTTAGTGTTAGATACATCCGTATCTAGAAAAATTTAACACAAGAATTTTAGGACTGAGGGGAGTAATGTAGTACTAATGACTGCGATTCCCTGTCATTTAACCGGGATCCTCTGCTTCAAGTAGTAGAATCATCATCGTCTTAACAGTCATCATTCTCCAATGGATAATTTGGCCATAGTCGTGGCACTGGTTGTCGCCGCCTCGTCCATTGCCATCCACCTCCTCAGCAGGGCCAAGAAAAGACGGCCGGCCAACCTGCCCCCGGGCTCCCTCGGCCTGCCGGTGATTGGCCAGAGCCTCGGCCTCCTCCGGGCCATGCGCGGCGGCGACGGCGGCAGCCGGTGGGTACAGAACCGGATCGACAGGTACGGGCCCGTGTCGAAGCTGTCGCTGTTCGGCAGGCCGACGGTGCTCCTGGCCGGACCGGCGGCCAACAAGTTTTTGTTCTTCAGCAGCGCGCTCTCGACGCGGCAGCCCCGGTCCGTGCAGCGGATACTCGGAGAGAACAGCATCCTGGACCTCCATGGCGCCGACCACCGGCGCGTCCGCGGCGCTCTGCTCGAGTTCCTCAGGCCGGACATGCTCAAGATGTACGTGGGCGGGATCGACGCCGAGGTGCGGCGCCACGTCGACGAGAACTGGACCGGCCTCGGGACCGTGACGGTGCTGCCGCTGATGAAGCGGCTGACGTTCGACATCATCTCCGCGCTGCTCTTCGGCCTCAGGAGGGGCGCCGTGCGGGACGCGCTGGCCGGCGACTTCGTGCACATGATGAAGGGCATGTGGGCCATCCCGGTGAACCTGCCGTTCACGGCGTTCAGCCGGAGCCTCAAGGCCAGCGGCAGAGGCCGTCGGGTGCTGGCGGAGATCACGCGGGAGAAGAAGGCCAGCCGGTGCCAGCCGGAGCACAGCAGGGCGCCGCGGAGCAACGACCTCATAACCTGCCTGCTCGGCCTGACGGACAACCATGGCGAGCGGTTGCTGAGCGACGAGGAGATCGTGGACAACGCCATGGTCGCCCTCATCGCCGGCCACGACACGTCGTCCATCCTGATGACCTTCATGGTCCGCCACCTCGCCAACGATGATGCCACCCTCGCCGCCATGGTCCAAGGCAAGTGGCCAGTGAATCAATTACTCCAATGTGCAGGTGCGTCCGTGTACGCCATGGCCATGACGTGTGTTTGGTGATACAGAGCATGACGAGATCGCCATCACTACCGGAACAGGGCTCTACGTCGACAGCCAAATATATGTCGACGGCTGCCGTCGGCCTAGTCCGAGCTATGCCGACAGCTAACTCCTGGCCGTCGGCGTACAATGGCCGTCGGGCTATCCGCGTCTACGCCGACAGCAGCCGTCGGCATATATAGGCCGTCGGCTTATTCCAGACTACGCCTACAGCTGCCGTCGGCATATATAGGTCGTCGGCATAGATGCGGGCCCGCTGACAACTGTCATCACGGCCGGCTAACGACGTCAAATCTATGCCGACGGCCGTGACGGTGGCCGTCGGCATAGATACAGGTGACACGTCACCGATCCAGAGCGCACCGACCAGGAGCTATGCCGACGGCAGCCGTCGGCATAGCCGACACGTCATCGATCCGCGGCGCTGTCCATCTGCCCTGGCCGCACCTATGCCGACGGCTTTGCCGTCGGCATAGTTTTTTTTCTTTTTTTTCTTTTTTTCCATATAGTATTATTATTATTATTAAGCATACAATATGTGTTAATAAGCATACTATAGATTGTGTTAGTAAGCATATAGTATGTGTTAATAATCATACATATAGTTTTTTTCTTTTTCTTCACTGTTTTCTTTATTATTTTTATTTAACTAACTTACATACAGTATGTGTTAATAAGCATACATACATTATTTTTCGGTTCTGTACAAAGCGTTGTGACCCCCCTCATGAACGGTGCCGCCGCCAGCCGGCAACTAGAACGGGGAACAGCCGCATTGGGTCTATACGAAGGGGACTTTGCTCCAAGTGTTTATATATATCGGATGACCTACCACAACCGGATGGTGTTATGGCATGTCCGAAGAGGCGGCACGCATCTCCGGGGTGTGGCCCTGTCACGGACAGCGCCGCCGCCGGCACCTGGAAGGGGGGAACGGACGCGTCTGGTCTACATGGAGTGGATTTAGCTGTGGGTTTGGCCCCGGATGTTGCTCCCCGGTGTCCCTCTGGGCCGACCCGACACAACCGGGTGGAGAGATCCACTGGTCAAAACCCGTCCGTGCAAAGTCAAAGGGTTAGATCCCGTGGTCAACCGCTCCAGGGTTAGGCAGGACAGGGGCCCTGGGGGGGTAGCAATGCCACCGGAGCGTCGTACCGGGCCCTCATACATGCGGGATGGTGTTGTGGCATGTCCGAAGAGGCGACACGCGTCTCCGGGGTGTGGCCACCGTCACGGACGGCGCCGCCGCTGGCACCTGGAGGGGGGAAACGGACGCGTCGGGTCTACACAGAGTGGA
>NC_041391.1:692128264-692129038 GCF_002162155.2 Triticum dicoccoides
GAAGAGGCGACACGCATATCCGGGGTGTGCTCCCCGTCACCGCCGTCGCCGCCACCGGCACCTGGAGGGGGGAAACTGCCGCGTCGGGTCTACACGGAGTAGATTTAGCTGTGGGTTTGGCCCGGATGTTGCTCCCCGGTGTCCCTCTGGGCCGACCCGACACAACCAGGTGGAGAGGTCCACTGGTCAAAGCCCGTCCGCGCAAAGTCAAAGGCCTAGATCCCGTGGTCAACCGCTCCACGGTTAGGCGGGACGGGGGTCCTGGGGGAAGGGAGGTAGCAATGCCACCGGAGCGTCGTACCGGGCCCTCATACATGCGGGGTGGTGTTGTGGCATGTCCGAAGAGGCGACACGCGTCTCCGGGGCGTGGCCCCCCTCACGGACGGCCCCGCCACCAGCACCGGCAGGGGGGAAACGGACGTGTCGGGTCTACGCGGAGTGGATGTGGCTGTGGGTTTGGCCCGGATGTTGCTCCCGGGTGTCCCTATGGGCCGAACTAACACAACCGGCTAGAGAGGTCCAGTGGTCAAAGCCCGTCCGTGGGAAGTCAAAGGGCTACATCTCGTGGTCAACCACTCCAGGGTTAGGCGGGACGGGGGCCCTGGGGGGTAGCAATGCCACCGGAGCGTCGTACCGGGCCCTCATACATGCGGTATGGTGTTGTGGCATGTCCGAAGAGGCGACACGCATATCCGGGGTGTGCCCCCCATCACGGACGTTGCCACCACCGGCACCTGGAGGGGGGAAACTGTCGCGTCGGGTCTACACGGAGTG
>NC_041391.1:692131099-692131727 GCF_002162155.2 Triticum dicoccoides
TGTCCGAAGAGGCGGCACGCGTCTCCGGTGTGTGCCCCCCCCCCTCACGGACGGCGCCGCCGCCGGCGGCACCTTGAGGGGGGAAACGGTAGTAGATGGATCAGGCACTCGCATAGTTATCGGATCAGGCACTCGGTAACGGTACCCCTCAGTCAGTTGCTCTCCTATGTATCACCTTTCGCGAGACCATAGAAAATATTTATATCATAAAGAAATGTTGCCCCCCTCAATTTATTTTGAAATATTTTAACACAATGTAAATTTTTTGTTAGTACAATTTAGCAAATATTTATATAATAAAAAAATGTTGCTGACCATAGAAAAAATTCGGTTCAGAAAAAAATAATAATTACAATTATATACCATGTATTATTTTAACATAATTACATATCATGTATGATTCAAAAAAAAATGCCTACGGCTAAGCCGTCGGCATAGCTGCCACGTGGCGACCTCAGCTATGCTGACGGCTTAGCCGTCGGCATAGGGTGGCCTTATCCACTACCAGCGGGCAGCTAGCTACCCAGCCACTCGTTCTTTCCCACCCCGACCACGACCTGCGCCGCCGCCGCACCCCACGACCTGCGCTGCCTCTGCCCCCCCACCCCGACCTGCGCCGCCGCCGCCC
>NC_041391.1:692133369-692149204 GCF_002162155.2 Triticum dicoccoides
CTCAAAGGAGGACTTACTCGGAGTGGACGAGCCCACAAGGTTCCCTCCCGACTACGCGAGGATAGCACCTCACAGGGAGGTGGAGGGGTCGGGGGAGGAGACCCTAGAGGAGGAGGGGGTGGGGGGAGAGCCCTAGAGGACGAGGAGGTGGGGGGAGAGGCAACCGGGCCAAAAAACTCCGGGCCGTGTCCGAAATAGGAGGGTCTTCTTCGATGCCCTCCTATGCTGATGCAGCTTCTGAGTCTGAGGAGGAGGAGTATATTCCTGATGTCGAGGAGGAGGAGGGTGAGGAGGAGGAGGCCGAGGAGGAGGAGGCCGAGGAGGGCGAGGAGGGTGGAGGGGAGGTTGACCCCGAGTTGTGGGGTGACTTTCCACCGGGTGCTCCGCAGGGGTGGCTGCGTGGTAATGCCGGAGTACCTACACCACCTTCTATCGAGGCGCACAAGTGGCTCATTGAACCTGCGGGGACAGAGTAAGTGCATCTCAATCATACTTTCAACACATGACAACATTTTTTTATTGTACACATGGCAACCCTTTGATTCTTTTGCAGTAACTGGATCCTTCATGGAAAGGGCCGTAAACCGAACGGCCTTCTCACTGTCCTGTTGAAGCAGTTTTGTCCTGGCCTATTCTGCCCGCGGCCAGATAGGGACCCACAGCTGCGTGTTTTGGCCACAAGCTAGGCCCACTACGAGGCTTGCAGCAACGCGGAGTACGGGACGGCCGCTAAGGCCGTGATCACCAAATTTTGGGTAAGTTCCCTTTTGAATCACTTGTCTTTAGTTTCGTTCATAGTTTATCATTGAATCACTCAAATCATGCCTTGTTTGCTTCTGGTTTATGCATGATTGCAGCAACTCTATAGAGTTCTTGATGAGCACAAGGCCAGAGCCGACATGGTCTTACTTGCGTCTGCAAAGAAGAAAGCTCGTCAGTTGTAGTACGAGGTGCGTTGGGTTGCCGTCTCACAGTAGTACCACATCTACCTACAACAAAAGATGACCAAAACTCAAGCACAGAGGCAAAAAATTACCATGAGCAGGGAGCAGTTCATGATGGTAACTATTACTGACTTTTCATTGTTTCAAGGAGTCAACTATATGTTTCGTGCTCACATGTCATGCTTCCAAAATTTGCATAGGTTGTTCCTTGTTGGTGCTATGGAAGGCATGGCGGATGGGCGTGTTTGGTGGATAGGTGGGTCGGTGACGATCCAGAGTTTGTTGCCAAGAGCATCAAGGCCCGGGCTAATCGTGGAAAAGACGGGACACACGGCCAAGGAAACGGGAACCACTGGGGCTTCAAGGCCATGAAGGTATATCTATATGAAAGATGCATTTTGGTTCTACTTTACCGTCATGTTCTTATGTATGGCTAACTTTTGTTTGACGTTGCAGAGGACAAGTTGCAGAGGCCGCTCTCAGACATGGAGTCGTGGAATCTGGCCCGCGAGCGGAGTGATCGCAAGGATGGCGAGAGCCAATACCACGGCAACACCGAGAAACACCTGGAGTCTTACACTCAGAACTATCAGAAGTTGCATCCGGATGTTCCCGTTCCTGAGGTCGCCCAGTCTCAGATCGACGACACGGCGGTGGTGGCCATCCAGGGTAAGTCCCATGGCCGGTATCCGTGTTTCGATGGCTTGGTCACTCCGTCGATCTCGTACACACGGCTTCGAGCTACCAAACCGAGCCCGTTAGAGAGTACGGGGCGTTCGCAGCCTCCCTTAGTCCGCCAACGTGCTGTAAGTACTTCCCCTTATCTTCTTTGTCTCTATCTTTCTTAGTTTATTTTCATCACCGCCCACTTAGAAACAACCTCAATTTTGTAGGCATATCAGACCTTTCTCGAGCATAGGCATATTGAGGTGAGGGAGTACTTGCAACGAGTGAAGGCAAACGATGATTACAGCCGTCAAGTGATGGCGGTTAGTTTTACCCTCTTAAACCAAGCTCAAATTTGCACTTTCATTCCTTCTAACTTTGTTGATCACGGCTTGTTTCTAAGTGGACTTGTTTAACTAACATCCAGGCTATGTTGGCGTCTTGGACTAACCGCACGGAGCCACCACAAGTTGGACCCCCACCACCACCTGCGGGAGACGCCCCACACATTCCCACGTTCGAGGAATGGCTGGCACTAGGCGGTGATACTCCGGTTAGTAAATTTGCCTAACTAATGACAAACTAGTTCTCGTTCATTCAACACTATCATGTCATATTTACCGTTTGAATCTTCTTTCAAACATGTAGGGGACCGGTGGCTCGACTCCTTCTCCGTCGCCCCCAGTCACTCCGATCTGGCAGAGTGATGGTGGTCGCGGTGGCGGTTTTGGCGGAGGAGGACTTGGCGGTGGCGGTTTTGGCGGAGGTGGACTCGGTGGTGGTTTTGGTGGAGGTGGACTCGGTGGTGGTGGTGGTTTTGGAGGAGGTGGACTCGGTGGTGCTTGATGTCGATGATGATTCCGTGTATGCGGCCGTTGTGCTATGTCTTTCATGTTTCAACTTTTATGATGTTTCATGTCTTGCACTACTCTTATGTTCGTGGACTTTCGCCGGTGATGATCTATGATCATGAACTTGACTATGTTTAAATGATGTTGATGAACTGTCATATTTCATATTATTCTGTTTTGAAATGTTGTCAAATGAATTGGAAAAGAGAAAACAGGGAATATAAAAAAAAAACTATGCCTACGGCAAAGCCGTCGGCATAGATACGCTCAGGAGCCACCAGGAGGCGACATGTGGCAGGGCTATGCCTACGGCCAAGCCGTCGGCATAGATTTATATCTATGCCGACGGCTTTGCCGTAGGCATAGCCATGCCACCAGGTTACACCAGGAGGCGACATGTGGCAGGGCTATGCCTACGGCAAAGCCGTCGGCATAGATTTAACCTATGCCGACGGCTTTGCCGTAGGCATAGCCCTGCCACGTGTCGCCTCCTGACCGCCAGCAGTTTGACGGCGCCGTCCGTTGCCGTCAGACAGAAAACTACGCCGACGGCTAAACTATGCCGACGGCTACGCCAGGGCCGTCGGCATACCCCCCTATGCCGACGGCATTATTATGCCGACGGTCTGACAGGAGTACGCTGACGTAATCTAGACTAACGGCTCTATGCCGATGGCTGCCGTCGGCATAGATCTATGCCGACGGCCTAGGGGCCTATGCCGACGGCCCGTGGCCGTAGGCATAGACCGCGAGTCCGGTAGTGCATGAACAAAGGCGACGGAGAGGCTCTCACCTGGGAAGATCTGACGAAAATGAAGTTCACATGGCGAGTCGCGCAGGAGATGCTACGAACCGTCCCTCCGATCTTCGGCAACTTCAGAAGAGCGCTGGAGGACGTCGAGTTCGACGGCTACCTCATCCCAAAAGGATGGCAGGTCATTTGCTAGTTCGTAATTCACCACCTAGCTTAGCTACCACAGTCGTCGGAGGCCGAGAAATAAGCTGATCTGAAAGCTTTCAGGTGTTCTGGACGGCGAACGTGACGCACATGGACGCGAGCATCTTCCACGAGCCGGCCAAGTTCGACCCGTCCAGGTTCGAGAACCAGGCAGCGCCGCCGTGCTCCTTCGTCGCCTTCGGGGCCGGCCCGAGGCTATGCCCCGGGATAGACTTCTCCCGGATCGAGACGCTGGTGACGATGCACCACCTGGTGAGGCAGTTCAGATGGAAGCTCTGCTGCAAGGAGAACACCTTCGTGAGGGACCCCATGCCGTCGCCGCTGCGTGGCCTGCCCATCCAAATCCAGCACAGGACCTCCCCTCCACCGTGATCGTGCTTCACAGCAATTACTATCGTGATCGTGCTTCACAGCAATTACTGTCATCGTCGTTCGCATTGCATTCGAAAATGTAGCTGCTGCTGCACGTGTATGTGTGATGAGTAATAAATCAAAAATAAATCAACATTACTATCATGACTTTTCTTGTGTGCCATCTACTATATTACTAAGCTCCCTAGGATTGGAGGCCTCTCGTTCAATTGAGGCCATCAATTTAAAATTGGGTCACCGATTTTGACCGAGTCAACAATCTCTCACTCAATTTAATTTAGAATGCCCTCTAATTTTGGAGCTCTCTCATTCAAATGAGAAATTAAATATTGAATTTGGTTCATGATTTTGACTGGGTCAACATTTTTTTCAAATCAATCTAAAGCAACCGACCTATAAAATCATACCAATCCCGCACACTCTCATCACTTAGAAAAAAGAAGCACCAACATGTGATACTATAACACCAATATCGTACATGCAGTCATCGGCGCAGAATATTTCTCCACATAAGTATGAATTGATTAGCAGATAACACAAAATCACACCACGAAAAGCCTGTCAAAACACTAAATAAATGAACTTTGACCATGTTCAGAGCCAAAAATATCGGCATCCACAATACTAAATAAATGAGATATGAAAATTCATTCCATGATGAATCTAAAAATCTGATTTTATATTGTGGATATTGATATATTTCCACATAAATGCGGTCAAACATAAAGAGGTTTGACATTTTAAAAAACTAATACACCCTATATTTTGATATAAATGGAGTAAAAAATTTATGAAACTCAATGACAGCAACGGCGCAGCAAAGCGCGCCCAACTCTTCTAGTTTATTTTTAACTCAAGACAAGTAGTCGAGGTGTTGTAGACGTTGGTAACATGTGCACCTGAGCTTTTGTTTTTTGTTTTTGATAAAAGCGATTTTTATTGATTCATATAATGTACTAACAAGTGGATAAAAACAAAATGAGCACATACCTGGTCTATGCACAATTGGAATATGCACAAAAGAGTTTAAAAACACAAACACAAACGATCACATCGGCAAGAAGCAAAGTCCGAGGCTATGCCTATGCACATAAAAAACAAAAAAGAAATGCAGAAAAGCAATTATGATCCACGCTGAACAACTATTGTGCCAATAAAGATGATGCAAATGAACACAATCCGAACATGGACACAACTATATGAACTGAAAACCATGCACACAGCAGGCAAGCAGCCCAACCGGCAAGGCCATCCGCGGAACCAAGAATATGTGAGACGCCCGAGCGGCTCCGGTCATTGATCAAACTATTGAGAAGAGACGATACGGCCCAAATCCCACATTGGAGATGCTACGGTGATCTCAGGCATCCATACACAAGTGTATGTTGATGATAAATCTCTGTGTTATCTCACATTGCTAGCCTTTCTTGCACCTTCATATCCGCAACTAGCCATCACTATCTCTATCAAACATGAACCGACCACCCCCTTTCCAAAAAAATAAAATAACATGGCCACCCAAACGAAAACAAATTGGAAAAGTAAAAAGAAAATAGAACATCATAGTCAAATATGATACTTGTGTACAAATCAGACTTGCAAGAGCAAGACATATTTTCCCCTATTGATCCCAAATTATGATATCATTCTTTCTTTTTTGGGGAAAAGAAGAATTTAGTAATAATGGGTAGAACTAAATTTATGCGGACGATGCGGCGGTCTTCATGGCACCCATCAAGCGCGATATTGACCACCTCTCCAACATCCTTAGTCTTTTTGGCGATGTCACCGGTCTAGCTACCAACTTTCACAAGAGCTCGGTCATCCCAATCCGATGTGGGCACATCAACCTGTCGGACATCCTTCAAAACCTTCCGGCGGCGCGCGGATCCTTCCCCATGAAATACTTAGGCCTCCCGCTCTCTATGTGGCGGCTCAGGAAGGTGGACTTTCAGTTCTTGGAGGATAAGGCGGCGGCAAAGTTGGTCCCTTGGGACGGGCAAAACATCACGTATATGGGACGCACCGCCTTGGTCAAGTAGGTGCTTGCCTCCCAAGCATATACTTCATCACTACGCTCGTCGTCCCCACAAGCACCCTCAAAAATCTCAACAAGCTTGAGCGAGCCTTCCTTTGGGAGGGAACAGACAAGACCACCGGGGCCAAATGCAAGGTTAATTGGGACACCGTTTGTCGCCCAATTGCCAATGGGGGTCTTGGAGTGCTAAACACGGAGAAATTTGCTAGGGCACTGAGGATTCGTTGGATTTGGTTTGAGTGGAAGGAGCCAACTAAGATGTGGGTTGGCATGGGCAACCCGTGCGATAACGCAGACTACAACTTCTTCTATGCCTCCTCAACTATTATTGTGGGAAATGGTGCGTGCACCCCCTTTTGGGACTCTCCGTGGGTGCACAACCGCAAACCCATGGATTTGGCCCCTCTCATCTACGCGGCGTCAACGAGGAAGAATTGGAAGGTGCGGGAAGCACTAAAGGATGGCTCTTGGGTTAAAAAGATCAAGATGACGTCCGATTTTTCTATAGAGCACTTCAGACAATTTCTCGAGCTTTGGGTCACCATCCGGGATTTTCACCTACAGGAGGATATTGACGACGACATTGTTTGGAAGCATTCTACTAGTGGCCTCTACACGGCGGAGTCCGCCTACAAAGCGCAATTTCTCGGCCTCATTCGCTCTCCCTTGGAGCATGCAATGTGGAAAATCTGGGCTCCACCCAAGGTCAAGTTCTTTGCTTGACTGGCCATCCAAAATAGAGTCTGGACCGCGAATCGATTGGCCAAGCGCGGTTGGCCTAACTGTGGCTCATGCCCCTTATGCATGCGTGAGAATGAATCGGTTGACCATCTCTTCTTCAAATGTCGTTTCGCCATTCGCCTATGGGGCTTGGTCAAGGCGTGGCTGCAACTCATTCACATTGACACCTCTACTTGGCCCCTGAGGCATTCCACCTTAGACTGGTGGCTTGGGTTGACTGATGCTTCCGTCCCCAACCGGAAGGCCATGGCCTCGCTCACCATGCTCACTACATGGACGATCTGGAACGAGCGAAACGCTCGTGTATTCCACAACATGGCCGCTCCGCCTACGGTTCTTCTCGACAACATCAAAAGGGAGGCATCATTTTGGGTCGCCGCCGGAGCTAAGAAGCTAGGGTCCATCATGCCGAGAGAGTGATTCTTCCGTGTATTCTTAAGGGGTGTTTGTAACACAAACTCTATTCTTTCTTAATTAATATACGTGGCAAATCTTTTGCCCATTTTCAAAAAAATAAAATAAAAAAAATGAGCACAGACCTAGTCTATGCACAAAAGAGTTTAAAAACACAAACACAAACGATCACATCGGCAAGAAGCAAAGTCCGATGCTATGCCTATGCAGATAAAAAACAAAAAAGAAATGCAAAAAAAGCAATTATGATCCACGCTGAACAACTGTTGTGCCAAGAAAGATGATGCAAACGAACACAATCCGGACATGGACACAACGATATGAACTGAAAACCATGCACACGGCAGGCAAGCAGCCCAACCGCCAAGGCGATCTGCGGAACCAAGAATATGTGAGACGCCAGAGCGGCTCCAGTCATTGATCAAACTATTGAGAAGAGATGATATGGCCAAAATCCCACATTGGAGATGCTACGGTGATCTCACGCATCCAGACACAAGTGTATGTTGATGATAAATCTGTGTGTTATCTCACATCTGCAACTAGCCATCACTATCTCTATCAAACATGAACCGACCGCCCCCTTTTCCAAAAAAATTAAAATAACATGGCCACCCAAACGAAAACAAATTGGAAAAGTAAAAAAAAAATGGAACATCATAGTCAAATATGGTACTTGTGTACAGATCAGACTTGCAAGAGCAAGACACATTTTCCCCTATTGATCCCAAATTAAGGTACCGTTCTTACTTTTTTGGGAAAAGAAGAATTTATTAATAATGGGTAGAAGTACATTCATTACACAATAAATAGTACTACCTCCGTTTCGATGAATAAGTCATTCACGTAGTTCTAGGTTGACGATTTAACCATCTAAATATGTATTATATGTGATAAAAATATATATTTAGAAACTACATCCTTGTAGAAATCTAGTGATGTACTTTTCATGACATATAACATATGTTTAATTCCTCAAATCGATGACCTAGAACTGCGCGAATGACTTATTCACCTAGACGGAGGTAGTACTCCCTCCGTTCCAAAATACTTATTGTGGTTTTAATTCTATTTACATGCCACACTGTGCTTTGTAGGAATACACAATTAATTCTATGCTGAAGCTCCAAAATCCGGATAGTATCTTCTTTTGTTCTTGCGGCTTTGCTCTTGTTGTTTCATCAGATGGGCTTATCCCCTGTCCTGCCCTGTTACAAGTACGCACGCTTCTGTGCTATGGGAACAACGGGGAGAGGCAGATAGCCCTTTTTCTGCAAGCACATCACTGTCTCGTACAAGCTTTCCCTCAACGGAGTGAACTCTAATCCGAGCTCCCTCAGCCTCCGGTTCGAGAACTTGTATGGCTTGGCCATGGAATTGTCGTCGTCTTCGCACCTGAGAGGGCACGCCAACCAAATCGATGGTGAGCAAGCAAGCAACGCCCAGAATCGAATCAAACAGGTTCAAATTATTGTACTACGTACTTGGCGGTTATGTTGTACTGAGGAAAGAGGTCGCCGAGGAGCTGAAGGAAATGCGCGCGGTGCAGCACGGCACCGATGCAGAGGTAGCGGCCGCGCGCGTCCGGGTGCTCGTAGACGAAGACGTGCGCGCGGGCGACATCACGGACGTCGGTGTAGGCGGCGACGGCATTCGGGTAGGTGGGCTTTGCGCCGGTGAGGTAGCGGGCCACGTGGCTGCTGCTGAAGTTGAGCGACTGCTGCAGCATGGGGCCCATGGTCATGGACGGCACCACCACCGCTAGCTCCAGGCCCCTCTTGGCCGCCTCCTCCGTCGCCGTGATCTCCGCCATCATCTTGGCGCAGCAGTACATGTTCTGCACAGGAAGATCAGGTGAGTTCAGTTCAGTGGCAAGTGGCAACAATGATCGGGTGGGATGGAGCAGAGTATTCTTACCCCTGTGTTTTTGCAGTACTCATAGTCGCTCCAGCACGACTCGTCGAGCACTGCGTCGGGCCTGCGGTTGGGGTCCATGTGCACGGCGCCATAGGACGAAGTGAACACCACGCGCCGCACGCCCGCGTCCGCCGCCGCTCTGATCACGTTCCTCGTCCCCTCCACGGCGACCGGCACGAGGTCCTGCAAGGCAGCAGAGCAGAGCACGAGGTAAGCCACTCAGTACGCGGCGCTTGTTAGAATCGCAAGAAGTGAGCAGAGCAGAGGAAGTGAACTGACCGGGTCGTTGGAGACTGGCGAGGCGACGTGGAAGACGCCGTGGCAGCCGCGGAAGGCGGTGCGGAGGCCGTCGTAGTCAAGAACGTCGGCCCGGCACAGGGTGAGCCTCTCCTCGGCGCCCTCCATCGCCAGCAGGTGTGCGTTCTTTTGGTCAGCTGCACAAACGACTCCACCATTAGATTATCTACTACAGAATTAATAGGGATCCATCATCGACTGACGCACGGTGTAAGTAAACAGGGACTTACCGGGGTCCCTGGCGGTTCCCCTGACGCGGTAGCCGCGGAGGAGGAGCTCCTTCACGACCCAGGAGCCGATGAAGCCCCCGGCCCCCGTGACGCAGACCAGCTCCTGCTCCGGCTGCCGCTGCTTCATCTCGCCGTTGTCGGTGGCCTTGTCAATGGACGGCATGGTGGATTGGTGTCCGGTGACCACGGTGGTCGGCCGATCGATGTGTGGATGCAAGCTTGCTGCTTAACAAACTACACGGGCTAGCAGTACGAGTTTGCGTTTGCTTGAGGCTGCTGCTGATCGATGTGTGTTCTGTTCGGTTAGCGTGCTCCACTATTTATACTGGAAAGTAGAGGCACCGTTGCACGACAGCACAGCAAAACTGCGATGCAATACTACCTGGGCTCGAGTGCGTGAGAGGGTAGGCTGCAGCTCGTTTTGTTTATGGAGTGATACAGCCAGCCAGCGACTGGATATTCAGCGGCGCGACCCGGTGAGTGGGTTTGGGGCTCAGTCGACATTGGAGCAGGGCAGATTCCGTTTCCGCGAAGCGAATCCTTCCTGCTGCCACGGAAAGGTCCACGACCTCGCGCGTCGTCGTTCCATGACAAAAGCACCGCTGGTTTTCCTTGCGCCGTATTGCTATTGAATTATGTCTTGGATTCCTCTTTTGCGATCTGTGTTTGAATTTGACTTCCCGTTCAGGTAAAGAAGTATATGGGCGTGTTTGGTTGCCGTGTGCTACACTACCTGCGTTGTATATCCTTCTCCACTTAGGCTGGCTCTAAAAAAACAACCTCATATAGGACGTGGAGTTTGTACACCCAGGAGCAAATGCTCCTGGTGTGAACAGTAAAATAAAAAAAAATTCAAAGAAATGTCAAAAAAATCTGAATTTTTTTGTGGCATACTTATACAAATGTTTGTTCTGCACGTAAAATTTCATCGCGAAATCACATTGGTGGAACGTGTGGTAAAAAAAACAAAATCGATGCTCTGAAAATGTTACTTACAAAAGCATTTTGGAGCTCTGATTTTTTTTTTGACACGACTTCTACGAATGTGATTTCCTGATGAAAATTTTCATGCACAAGAAACACTTGTGAAAGTATGTCACAAAAAAAATTCAGAATTTTTTGAATTTTTTTCTATTTTTTTATTTTACTGTTTACACCAAGAGCATTTGCTCCTGGGTGTAGAATGGTACTTTCGCCTCATATGTGACATCTACGAGTTGTTTGGTTGCCTGCATATGGACTTCCTGCATTAGGAGATCAACTTTGGCACGTTGTTTGGTTGCCTGCATTGTCTCGGCGCATGCTATTACACGTTGTTTGATTGCCCGCATGAGGTATGATTAAGAGCTAGCACTTGCACTTAGCACACAGGGTTAAAAGCTAGCAGAGGAAGGGGGAGAAGAAATGTAGTGTGCGTCGGACCATGGCGACTGCAGTGGATAGTGGCCGTGGCGCCGTGTCCGACATGACGAGCATGGAGTCATGGACGAGCGACCCCGTCGGCGGCACGGCGAGTGACACCGTCGGCGAACTAGTTGCGGTGCTCGCGCAAAGACAGTGGACAGAGGAGGAGAATGAAGTGCTCGCGCCATCGTATCGTCAGTGCAGTGGACGAGAGAGGAGGCCGAGATGATTGACGCTGGAAACGACACCAGTGTAGTAGGGCGAGAGAGAGGAGGCGAAGATGACCGACCCCGTCGGCGGCGCGGCGAACTGCAGTGTGCGGGGAGGAGGACACAAGAAAGCAGTGCGCGCCATTGCAGCGTCAGTGTAGTAGGAGGACGACAGAGAGTAGGCCGAGATGAGCGACGCCACAAACGACTCTAGTGTAGTAGCACGCGGGCAAGGAGATCAAGGGGAAGGGCTACTGCGTCGAGAGGGACGAATAGGAGGGCTCTGAGCAGAGGACAAAGGAGCTCGACATGGCGGTGTCAGTGCAATTCAAAGAGAGATGAAGCTGCGATCGTCAAAATCAAAAACTTACAACATGAATGTTGTGAGGAACTGCGAGATTAGGCTGTTGGTCAAAGAAAATTACAAATGATCGATCGTGCGCGACGAATCTGACAAAATTCGTCCAGAATAGCTCCAAATGAGAACACGAGATTAAGAACTTACGACCGACGAAACTACGAACCGTTCGCCTGAATGGAACTGTAGCATTGAGGTGCATCTTTTTCATGTAGATCTTACCTCGAACCAAAGCACCGTTGTGTAGATCAGAGGGACAAGAAAGAGAGGATATTAGAGAGAAGCTTACTGGAGGTTGAAGAAGACCTCACGTAATCATCTCGCATCCCTCCCATCTCCACTCGTGCAAGGGCCCGCTCGCTTGCGCTCGCCTCGGCTTGGCTCGCAAGAAACTGCCGATTTGAGTGTTTCCATTGAGTCAGGGCCAGAGGAGCTTTAAGTTTCGTGCTATGCAGGCCCAACAGTAAAACCAGGCAATCAAACAGCCCGTTCCCTTCCCGCGCGGGCCTGGTTGGGCCTTATGCAAGCAACCAAACACGGCCTATGTGTTTTTTAGAGCTAAACGGGTCTAACGTTATTAACTCTTGACAGTGTACTTTGTCCGCTACAAAAACCACTAAAGCTATTTTTAAGGGGATGAAAACTGATGCAACTTTTGTTAAGTGGGTGATGCAACTTTTGTTAAGTGGGTACTCAGGATCAAAAAGTGTTAAATGATTTAATTAGCGTCAAAAAACAACAAAGTGAGGGAGAAAAAAAACTAAATTCACTCTAAAATAAATTATGTTATGATAACTTTTTTGCCGGAGAAACTTCTGATCTATTCATAATCAATCATGGCAGTATAAAGACACTCGAGGTAGCAAAAATCATAACGAGGTCCATGGACCACCTAGCGATAACTGGACCGTGCTTTGCAATAGATGTTTTCATCATGTTGAATGATAATATATTTTGTGGTTAGCTATCTCAAAGAAAATGATAATATTTTTGAAGCCATGTTCTTTCTTTAATCCCAGGCACTACCACAGTGATCTATGGTGTCGGGTTGTGGTTTGTAAAAAGAATGTAGCCAAGTGAGGTGGTGGAGCACCCTAGGGTCGTCACCATGGTATTGGCTCCATCAGCAAGAGATAAGAGGGTCAAGTAGTATACAATTTGCCACTAAATTGTATACTACTTGACCCTCTTATCCTTTGCACCTTTAGGTTTGAGTCGAATGACCAACATGCAATGGAGGAGAACAGGCACAAGGAAGCGCCAACACCATCCACAAGAGAAGCTTGTAAGACGAGAACGAAGAAATAAGGAGTACCTCAGACGAAGTCAACCAACAGCCATCGGGAGAGTCAGACATTCTGACAGAATGACAACCCAACATTCGACTTCACGTTTGCTCTTTGGACACTGTTGGAATTTCTGACAGGAATATACGACAACCTCCGACACGTCGGACAAGATATCGGATCACCTGTCCGACTTATCTAGACCCCTTTGAACCATATCGGTCGTAAGTCGAATAGAGGGTGCCACAGGCCTGTTACCTTTCCCCGCGTACCTATCTCTTCAAGGCTAAACTACACATACCATTCTCCTCCTCCTATCTTGGGTTAACAAAATATAAACTTAATCTTGAGAGAGCTTTGCTCAATCTACCTCCTCCTTCGGGACCAAGACCCCTTGCGAGAGAAGAATCTTAGGATTACAAGACCTCTTACGAGGGAAGATTCTTGTAGGAATACAAGACCCCCATCTCTGCTAGATATTTGGGAATACTATTTCTCAGGAGCTCCAATTCCCCTTGAATTTGGAGAGGAATCTACCTTGGTAATTTTTACTTTGTTATTGTTTGGATCTTGGAGTGTATCACCTTTTGCATTGGGATTTTGACTAGTTGTCTGTGAATCTTGACTATGAGAGCAATTTCCTCTTGAGTGTTGCCCCTTGTTCCTCGTGTTCAACCTCAATTCCACCCTTAATCCGTGAAGATCGGGCCACTCCGACGGCTTGCACCATATCACCTGTTACGATCCGGCATAAAGTCAACTAAAGCTCACTGTACCCTGTCTTTTCTACAAGACTCACTGTATGCATGGACGGGGGTGTATCTGGTGCACCGGAGCATCTGATGGGACAGACGCACCCAATCTCATAAATATCATTTGAAACAATGAAAGACTAGGAAATTTCATGAAAGTAAAATACGTATCTAGCCCGGTATAAAATTTTGGGTCTAAATTCAAAATGCATATATAGAAAGTAAAAATCAAATCAAATCACAGTACAAACAATAGCAAATGCGGAATGGACTTGAATATGGCCCGTTTTCTTCATGTAAATGGATTCAATACTTATTTCTGGTACTATGTTCGAAATTTAAATGTAAAATCTATGGCACAACAAATTCGAATTTTGTAGCATCTCTTAGCGCACTTACCTGTGTGGTGGACTTGAGCTGCGCCCGCCGGAAAACGAGAGACGTGGGCCGGGGTGACAGCCCACCGGAGCCGTCGCTGAAGGAGCAGCACGAGTTGCTTCTTTCTTCTTGGCTGGCGCGAGGAACAAGCCGTCAAAGCACGCCGGACCAGAACAAAACGGGGGTATTCTTCCAGTACGTTCTGAAAAGAATCTCAAACATGGGGCAGTAGTACCATCAGTGTCACTACGGAACCATCAGCGGTTCCCGTCACGCTCCCGAGCATGTGCCCGGCTGCTGGAAGCGGAAGGCAGGCCGTCCCAGTCAACTCGACTAACACCACTTTCTGAATATTGCGGCGTATCGGTCGGACTGTTTTGATCAGCAGAGGGGATAATATATAATACACCCTTCCATCCATATTTTAAAGTTGTACTAAAGCTGTGACAAATAATATTGATCGAGGAAAATATGGTCTTTTCATAAGTATGTCCTGAACCAAGTTCGAAGCAGTTTTCAGGTTCACTGTAGGGGCCAACAAGTTTGAGTGTTAATGCCAGGTTGCCAAAGTATGTGAGTGAAGTGAGTCAACTCGAGTCAGGCCATCTCCAACACGGATCATTCCCACCGGCCGTTTGAATAATTTTAGTACAGATCACCAAAACGAATGGTATCGGTCCGAATGTTTGAAATCCTATAAAATGGCTCCAAACTGAGGGAGCTGCGTCTCGCATCTTAGACTCCGATACCACAGATGATGCGGAGCATCCCACGTTCATCCACATATACACTCCGACTACTCTTCAAGCCTCAAGAGGACATATGAAGAGACCTCGACCATACGCCATTGGGCACAAGGAGAACTCACTCCTCTTCGAACCGTCACTTTCCACATGTGAGACATGGCTACTACCTCATGCATGGACCTTGCATACACTGAGGTACAACCGAGACGACCATGGAGGATCAAAGGACCAAGGCCAAGCATGAAAGAGGAGAAGGAAGAAGAAGCAGGGACAAGCTTCTGGAAAGCCCGGAACTTCCGGCCTCTGCCCGGAACTTCCGGCCCCCGGATTCCAGGTCAGCCCCGAGCGCGCCAACTCTCTGGATAGCCCGGAACCCGGCCGGAACTTGCCCGGAACTTCCGGCCTGCTAGCGTGCATAGACTCGGGCCGAAGCCCATGTAACCTCTTTCCCACTTACCCCTTCGTGGCTTAGACTATAAATAGACCACCCCTCCTCCTAGTTAGGGTTAGCATTGTGATAGCTCATTAGAGATAGAGCTTTGCTCATCCATATCGGATCTACTCCACGAGAGAGACTGCGGCCCCTCTACGGAGACGATCCTCTTGGATTCAAGACCTCCTTTACGGAGAAGACCCCATCAAGACCTCCTCACGGAGAAGAACCCGATTACCTCTTGTATCGTCCTTTATTGACTTTGGATCATGGATCTCTCTTTGTGTTCATCGATCTAGCGCATGTGTAATCGAATCTTGTTGGTTGAGTGTTCTTCGTGTTTTTCCCCGTGTTTCCCCTTTGTGTTTTCCGCGCGTTCCTCGTGTTCCCCCGTAGGGATCCTCCAAACGTGAAGATCGGCCGTACGGAGTTCCACTCTACATCATCTTGGTATCATGAGCCACGTTGATCACGTTTTTGGAGCCCCTACCCTTTGTTTTCTAGCTTGATTTTGTTGATTTCGTCCTAAATCCGAAAATCCCCACCAAAAATAGCCCCCAAATTTTTTGTGATTTGTTGGTTTTGATGATGTTTTGTTGATTTTGATCCATGGATTCGTTGTGTTTCAAGTGGATCTAGCTTTCCCCCATCATTTTCCCCCTTTCCATCCACGAAATTTCCCTAATTTTGACCTTGGAAATCGAGTTTTTTCGCCCCGTTCTCAGATCTGGAATTTAGGGTTCGTCCCGGAAGAAATTCCACGATCCCCGGAACTTCCGTCCCAGCCCTGGAACTTCTGGGCTAAGCAGAAAGTTTACCCCAAAAATCCCAAGACTCCCCG
>NC_041391.1:692149549-692155414 GCF_002162155.2 Triticum dicoccoides
GGCCCTAACCCTGGAACTTCCGGCCTAACCAGAAACATTGCACAGAATTTCAGCATCAGCCTTCTTCACCGTTTTCATCACAACTTTTTGCTCCGAACTCCGATTTGAGTGTTCTTTGGCTCGTTTTGAAGCTATCGACGTGCCCGAGGACCTCACCTTGGTTTCATCACCTTTTGCCACCATCAAATTTTTGGTAATTTGGCATCTTTGCCTAGGGCTTCCACCACATCATCCGCAATACCACCATAGCCTTCCGCAACCTAACCCATTTTGATCCCCATAGCATTTGAGGTTGTTTGAGTAGTGACTTGAGTCTCCTAAGGTGTTTAGGCTACTTAGGGACGATTGCTTCTTCATCAACCACCACCGCCACTTCCGCATAGGCTTACCCAACATACACTTCCACCCCAACTTAACACAATTTTGTTTGTGTTGTGAGTTGTGTCTCCTAAGGTGTTTAGGCTACTTAGGGACCGTGCTTCCAACTCCGACACCGTGTATAGACCATCATACGTTTCCACCACCATAACCCGGTCAACTTCGACTACTCGGGTTTCCACCAATACTTCCGTTTTGCCAAGTGCAAACCACCACCACATTCCCGCTACCACCATTTTGACATTTGACGTTTGAGATTTTGAGTTCGCGGTTTTTCCGTTTCCTAAGGTGTTTTGGCTACTTAGGGATGAGTCTCCATCATCTTGGTATCTACGTCAAGAACACCGCCACTCATCATCGCCATTGACAGTAACCTCTATATCATCTTGTTATCATGGTATCCCTCCTTTGTATATTCCCCTTGCCATTGCATTGTTCACTAGTAGAAAAAGGGTCAAACGTGAAGCACATTAGTGCCGGTTTGTATTTGAGCCGGCACAAATGTATACATTAGTGCCGGTTCCAACGGCTAGCCAGGCCGCTCTCATTAGTACCGGTTCATGGCTAACCTTTAGCACCGGTTCGTGCCACGAACCAGTACTAATAAGAGTGGTGGCAGGATGTTGTCAGTCTGGGCCCCCTCCAGCACCTTTAGTACTGGTTCTTGGCACGAACCGGTACTAAAGGTCATCCTACATAAACCCTTCGTCCACCCGAGCTCGCTCTGTTCTTCCCCTTTCCCCTCTCCTCTTTGTTCTTCCCCTCTTCCTCTCGAGCTCATCACACATTTTGCCCAAAATTTGTCAAGATTTGAAGGCCCCCATCCATTCAAATGATCACAAAGGTTAGCAACTTTGTCCTTTCATCTCTCATTGCTAGATTAGCTCTTGCAATGCTTTATATAGTTATTAATTTGTGAGTTTAGTAATTTGGGAGGAAATATATATATATGTGCTAGTATTTGGTTTATATGCAATTTGAGGTTAAAATAACACTTAGTTTGCATATATAGGTGTGGTTTACTTAGTGCCTTCTAAATCTCCGTCGTAACCACCGTCGATCGCCCGCACCGTCCCGTCGCCGGCACCACCTTGTGGTGAGCCTCTTGTTCATGAAATTTTATATAAAAAATTGATGTTTGTGTGATTTGGATATATAGTTACTCGTATAATAATTATCTTACCCGTACGTTGTTTGTTATACATAGTGCCATGGTTTTGATATCCGTCCCCGTCGGCCCTCGTCCTTGTTATGATTCGGATGTGGTATATTCTCTTTTAAAACTATTTGTTGCATTTCGTGTTTATGACAAATTATGCCCATCAAGTTGACATAGATATTTTTATCTAGGAGGTATGTGAACCGGAAATTCCAACCGACCCTATTGTCGAGAGGTTAAATTTAGTTGAAAGAGAAAACGAGTACTTGAAAGAAAAATTGAAAAGAATTGAGGGGGAGAAGATGGAATTGGAGTTGCATGTTGCCGATGTCGTCGATGATCACAAGATCAAGATGGAGAAAATGCGCTTGAAGATTAGAAAGATTAGAAAATATGCCATCGATAGTGAGGCTTGGTATCATTATGCTGTTGGATCAATTGTTACCTTAGTTGCGATCTTGATCGCATTTGTTGTTGCATTTAAATGCTTTAGCTAGAGAGTTATTTGTTTGTTGCATTTAAGTGTTGTATGAACTTTATGTATGAACTTGTATTAATTTGGTCTATTCGGTGTTGTGTAATGAAGATGAGCCGGCAATGGATGTACGATGACCGATGCTCTCCCCAGTTCGTTGAGGGCGTGCATACTTTTCTGCTTGCGGCTGAGGCAAACAAGCGGATGGATGGTTTTATGCCTTGTCCATGTGCTGGCTGTAAGAATGGTCGCAATTACTCTACGTCAAGAACCATTCACGTCCACCTGTTTGAGTCTAGTTTCATGCCCCACGGTAATGTTTGGACCAAGCACGGAGAAAGAGGGGTTATGATGGAAGACAATGAAGAAGAAGAGGACGACGATAGCTATCCTGGCCATGGGTTCCCTGAATACGATGATACAACAATGGGGGAAGAAGCTGAGCCGGTAATGCGGGAAGAAGCTGAAGAAGAGGCATCAGATGAGCCCGTTGATGATCTAGGTCGGGCCATTGCCGATGCAAAGAGAAACTGCGCAAGTGATTTGGAGAAGAAGAAGTTGTAGCGCATGTTAGAGGATCACAAAAAATTGTTGTACCCGAATTGCGTAGGTGACAAGAAAAAGCTGGGCACCACACTGGAATTGCTGCAATGGAAGGCAAAGAATGGTGTATCTGACAAGGGATTTGGAAAGTTGTTGGTAATGATAAAGGATATGCTTCCAAAGGACAACGAATTGCCCGAGAGTACGTACGAAGCAAACAAGGCTGTCTGCCCTCTAGGGTTAGAGGTGCAGAAGATACATGCATGCCCTAATGATTGCATCCTCTACCGCGGTGAGTACGAGGATTTGAACGCTTGCCCGGTATGTGGTGCATTGCGCTATAAGATCAGCCGCGATGAGCATGGTGATGTCGAGGGCGAGCGCCCCAGGAAGAAGATTCCTGCCAAGGTGATGTGGTATTCTCCTATAATACCACGGTTGAAACGTTTGTTCCAAAACAAAGAGCATGCCAAGGCAATGCGATGGCACAGAGAAGACCATAAGAAAGACGGAAAGTTGAGAGTACCAGCTGACGGGTCGCAGTGGAGAAAAATTGAAAGAAAGTACGGGAAGGAGTTTGCAGATGACGCAAGGAGCGTATGGTTTGGTCTAAGCGCAGATGGCATTAATCCTTTTGGGGAGCAGAGCAGCAACCATAGCACCTGGCCTGTGACTCTATGTTTGTATAACCTTCCTCCTTGGTTGTGCATGAAGCGGAAGTTCATTATGATGCCAGTGCTCATCCAAGGCCCTAAGCAACCCGGCAACGACATTGATGTGTACCTAAGGCCATTAGTTGAAGAACTCTTACAACTGTGGAATGGAATAGGTGTACGTGCGTGGGATGAGCACATGGGGGAAGAATTTGACCTAAAGGCGTTGTTGTTCGTGACCATCAATGATTGGCCTGCTCTCAGTAACCTTTCAGGACAGACAAACAAGGGATACCGCAGATGCATGCACTGTTTGGATGATACCGACAGTATATATTTGAATAGTTGTAAGAAGAATGTGTACCTGGGACATCGTCGATTTCTTCCGAGCAGGCATCCCGTAAGAAAGAAAGGCAAGCATTTCAAAGGTGAGGCGGATCACCGGACGAAGCCTCGCTACCGTACTGGTGCTGATGTAGATGATATGGTCAAGGATTTGAAGGTGATATTTGGAAAGGGTCCTGGCGGACAACCTGTTCCAAAGGACGCTGACGGACGCGCACCCATGTGGAAGAAGAAATCTATATTTTGGGACCTGCCATATTGGAAAGACCTAGAGGTCCGCTCCGCAATCGACGTGATGCACGTGATGAAGAATCTTTGCGTGACCCTGCTTGGCTTCTTGGGCGTGTATGGGAAGACAAAAGATACACCTGAGGCACGGGAGGACCAGCAACGTATGCACGGAGAAGACGGCATACATCAGGGTCATGCAAGCTACGCTCTTACCAAAGAAGAGAAGGAAATCTTCTTTGAATGCCTGCTCAGTATTAAGGTACCGTCTCGCTTCTCGTTGAATATAAAGGGAATAATAAACATGGCAGAGAAAAAGTTCCAGAACCTAAAGTCTCATGACTGCCACGTGATTATGACGCAACTGCTTCCGGTTGCATTGAGGGGGCTTCTACCGAAAAATGTTCGATTAGCCATTGTGAAGCTATGTGCATTTCTCAATGTAATCTCTCAGAAGGTAATCGATCCAGAAATCATACCAAGGTTACAGAATCATTTGGTGCAATGTCTTGTCAGTTTCGAGTTGGTGTTCCCACCATCCTTCTTCAACATCATGACGCACGTCCTAGTTCACCTATGCGAAGAGATTAACGTTTTGGGTCCTGTATTTCTACACAATATGTTTGCCTTTGAGAGGTTCATGGGAGTATTAAAGAAATATGTTCATAACTGTGCTAGGCCAGAAGGAAGCATCTCCAAGGGCCATCAAAATGAGGAGGTCATTGAGTTTTGTATTGACTTTATTCCTGACCTTAAGCCGATTGGTGTTCCTGAATCGCGGCATAAGGGCAGACTGGATGGAAAAGGCACGCTAGGAGGGGAACAAATAATATGTATGGACGAACATTCTCTCACTGAAGCACACTACACAGTTCTACAGAATTCCGCCTTGGTGGCTCCGTATATGGATGAACACAAGAATTTGCTACGCTCCAAACACCCGGAGCGGTCTGATGACTGGATTACACGTGAACAAACCAGGAGTTTCGCCAGCTGGTTGCAGACACGTACCATGCATGACACTTCTATTGAAGATGACCTATACTTGTTGTCCCAGTTACCAACTTCGAATATAATGACTTTCAAAGGGTACGAGATAAATGGTAATACATTTTACACGATCGCCCAAGATAAGAAGAGCACCAACCAAAACAGTGGTGTCCGCTTTGATGCAGAAACCAAGACGGGAAAGGAAACATATTATGGTTATATACAGGACATATGGGAACTTGACTATCGACGTGGTTTAAAGGTCCCTTTGTTTCGGTGCAAATGGGTCAATATGACACGAGGCGGGGTAACAGAAGACCCGCAGTACGGAATGACAACAGTGGATCTCAACAATCTTGCGTATGCAGACGAACCATTCGTCCTAGCCAATGATGTGGCACAGGTTTTCTATGTGAAGGACATGTCTACCAAGCCAAGAAAAAGAAAAGATAAGGAAGCGAATGCATCGTACGATGAGCCAAAGCGGCACATAGTTCTTTCTGGGAAGAGAAACATCGTGGGAGTGGATGACAAGACAGACAAGTCAGAAGATTATGAAAAGTTTGATGAAATTGCTCCATTCACAGTGAATATTGACCCGAGCATCCCGTTAAATGATGAAGATTTTCCATGGTTACGGCGCAAAGGGACACATGCAAAGAAAAAGTTTCACACCCAAAGATCTGGGATGTGATCGACTTCACTAGCTATCATCACTTTCTTCTGTGTTTCGCACCGAGAGGGGAATCTCTGTAATAGTTAGGGTAGTTATGTGTTTTGGCATTTGAAACGCGAAGAAATTTTATGTAAAAACAAATTCTTTCATGCCTTTACTGATTTTTAAAGTTAAGTTATTCACAAACTAGTGATTCACACTAATTTCAAAAAATTCAAAATTTAAACTATTCAAATTTGAAAACTACAGGCACTAACAGAAAGTTTGTAATTTTTTGTACCTAAAACAAAAATGTTCACAAAGAAACTCTAAATACACAAAAAAAACAACACAAAAATAAATAAAGCAAAAAAATAATAAAAAAAGAGCCCTAACCGAAAGTTTGTAATTTTTTGTAGCTAAAACAAAAATGTTCACA
>NC_041391.1:692155689-692156504 GCF_002162155.2 Triticum dicoccoides
AAAGTTTGTAATTTTTTGTACCTAAAACAAAAATGTTCACAAAAAAAATCTAAATACACAAAAAAAACAACACAAAAATAAATAAAGCAAAAAAATAAAAAAAAGCCCTAACAGAAAGTTTGTAATTTTTTGTACCTAAAACAAAAATGTTCACAAAGAAACTCTAAATACACAAAAAAACACAAAAATAAATAAAGCAAAAAATAAAATAAAAAAAAGCCCGCCTACTAGGCCAGAGCGGCCTGCATACGACTAGAAACCCAACCTGTCGTTGGGCCAGGATGCAGGCCCGCAAAGGCCAAGTGGGCCCACAGGACTGCAAAGAACACGTAGGCCCAGTAAGCCTGCTTTGAAGAGGAGCTCGAGAGAGCGACCGCACGGGGGTTTATAAACCAGTGCGGTCGCCCCTCGGCTAGCGAGGTGGGACTAAACTTGCCGCACCGCACCTGCGCCAGCGCACCCCCTTTAGTACCGGGTCGTGGCACAAACCGGTACTAAAGGGGGGGCCTTTAGTACCGGTTTGTGCCACCACCCGGTACTAAAGGGGGTCGCTTCCCGCCGCCTGGCCTGGCCAAAACAGACCTTTAGTACCGGTTGGTCGCTCCAACCGGTACTAAAGGTCCATCCTATATATACACACTTAAAAAATTTCAGTTTCCCTCTGTTTCTTCCCTTTGTTTCCTCTCCCTCTCCGTCGCGCCGCCCTGCCCTAATCGACATCGTCCCCGTCGATGTCGCCGCCCCCGCCCCTCGTCGCCGACCCCGGCCGTCCCCGCCCCTCGTCGCCGCCGCCGTCGTCTCTGTCGCCGCCCCGG
>NC_041391.1:692156514-692180237 GCF_002162155.2 Triticum dicoccoides
CCGTCCCCGTCGCCGCCGTCGCCTCGCCGTCGCCGTCGCCCCGCAGTGAGCTCTCCCCCTCTAACCTCTCTCCCTCGCCCCCGGCGGCCACCATGGGCGCCGCCCCTCCCGGCCCCGAGCACACACACACACACACAAGCGCATGAATTAGTATATAATTTAGATTAATTAGATTATTATCATTTTAGTTATCAAAACACACACACACACAAGCATGAATTAGTATATAATTTAGATTATTAATTAGATTATTATTATTAGTATATAATTAGTGTTTAATTAGTATGGAAATTTTTTATATAATGTTGTTTTCAGTTTTTTAATGGATGTATAGAAGTTGTGTTTTCTGTTTTTAGTGTTAGATGCTTAATTAGTATGAAATAGTATATAGATTTTTGAAATATTAGAAATGTTAGAAATTTTAGTTATCAAAATCCAATCATTAAAAAAATATTACTTTTTGCGGGCATATAGCTAGTATTTGTTCTCGACGATGCCCGGCCCGCATCCTCGCCGTCGACCCGTCCGCGACGACGTCCAGCCGACCCATGTCCAGGACTGGGCTCTGCCGGGCTGGCACTGGGAGGTGCTGCCTAGAGGGGCGCGCCGGTTGATGAGGAACCCGGCCCCGGGTCCCGTCGTCGACCCTGATCTCGTTTGGTGGCGTTCGCGTGAGCCAGTTTCGGTGCGGAGGGACCCAGCCCCGCCGGAGGTGGTACGTCGCCGTGTCAGGGAGGAGGACGAGCACGTCCATCGCTACATGGTTGCGTTAGAGGGCGGCAGGTTCTCCAATACTTGGCAGTATCTTCAGGGATCTCACTTCAGCTATGATCCTGTGAGGGTTCCTTCTCTTTGGGTGTCCACCGCCCGCGCCGTAGGAACCGCGAGTGTCCTAGATTCTTCTGTAGTATTCGATCTTTAATTAGCTAGCCAGTGATGTACTATTCAATATTATATATTATTCGAGACGATGTATTCGAGATTATATCTATTATTCTAGACGAAGTATTCGAGATAATATCTATTATTCGAGACGATGTAATTTGAATACTAAATTGTTTTATATTTCTTTTGAATTAGTTAAATAAAAGCTATGGCAGACAATACCGACAGAGAGGGAGAACATACCATGTTCGATATGATACGCGGGCCATATGATGATCAGAATGAAGAAGATTATGACGGCTCCGAATTTCTAAACAACACCGGAGAGGGTGATATGATATTCGATCGCGGCGACCGAATTGATGAAGTCATGAACTACGATTATGACGATGACGAAGAACATGTTGATCCTGAAACAACAAAGACTGGCGAGGTATATATATTTGTATAAGCAGGTATCTGATGATCATCACATGTTTTAAATGACTTGAAGATATATTGACGAATCGATCTTTGTTCTTTCAGCCATCCGGATCGAGCAAATCTTCAGGCAAAAGGACGAAACGAGGCCCGAACAAAAAGTTGAAGGAGGGCGTAAAGTACAATATCGAGGCAGTCAGACCTAATGGCGAACCATTAGCGCCTAAGAAGATTGCGGACAAGTTCGTTCGTCAGTGCGGAGTTCTTGTGAAGGACCAACTCCCGATCTCCCTTCAAGAATGGAGAGAGCCAGCAAAAGACAAAAGACAAAAAGGCAAAGAGGACGCTGCTCCACGTCCAGATGTTACTTTTGTCGACAAGAATCAAAAAGATCTGCTTTGGGATACTCTCATGGAACATTTCACCCTACCAGATCATTTCACAGAAGCAGATGTGCAGAAAGTCAAGGACGCTGCTCTTAGGAAGATGGCGGTTGCATTCAAGAACCACAAGAATCGTGAATGGGACAAGTACGTCAAGGGAGGAAGGAAGACTCCAGTATTCGAGGGAACACTAGAGAACCAACGTGCTCATTGGGACGATTTCGTGAAATTCAAGGATTCGGAATTAGCTAAGGAACGGTCGAGAATAAACAAGAAGAATGCCGAAAAAGGATAAGTTCCATAAGCTGGGGCCAGGTGGCTATGCGGTGGCAATGCCTAAGTGGGATAAGTCTGAGAAAGAGATGGAGGATGCAGGTGTCACTCCGGTTACTAAGAGCTGGCCCCCAAGGTGCAGGACTTGGTTCTATGCGCATGGGGGGAGTTGGACCCGAAGACAGGCAATGTTTCGACGAAGGCAAGTCTGAAGGGAGCCGACGATGTGATACTTGTTGCAATAGAAGAGGCACGATCGGGGGTGTTCCAGCCCAACAGAGAGAACGACGAGCTTACGCGTGCCCTGGGAAATCCTGAACACCCGAGAAGAACACGAGGCAAGGGCGCTATTCCGTGGTATGAGGGGTTTTCAGACTGGAACAACGACTACAGAACCCGTGCGAGAAAGAAGATTGCGGAGAAGAAGAAGAGGAAGATGGAGGAGGAGCAGAGGAAGCGGGACTATGAACTCCTCGTCGAAGTCCGCCACTGAGTCAGCAGTCTCCCGCTCCTGCAAGTCCACCAAGTCCGGCAAAGTGTCAGGCCACTCCTCCTCCAAGTCCGGCAAAGTGTCAGGCCACTCCTCCTCCTCCAAGTCCGCCATAGCGTTAGACGTCCACTCCTCCTCCAAGTCCGGCACAACCTCAGGCCACTCCTCCTCCAAGTCCGGCACAGCTTCAGGCGGCCACTCCTCCTCGTCCAACTCAGCCCCGTCAGCCGTCTCCGCCACCTCAGCAATCGCAGAAGAGACACCCCGCAGCTATGGTGCGTAGCGGTACGAGTCGAGGTGGTACAGGAAGTATAGGCGGAGGCAAGCGATATAAATATGGTCCAAGCCTCACGCCTCTTCTGCAGAGGGCTTATGACAGGTCCGAGGAGGAAATCGCAGCCATATCGACGTCCGAGGTGGAAGCCCATTTTGCACCGAAACCCATTTTGACCACTTCATTCGTATGGCTCAACCACCAGCTCCCAAGCCTGTTGACACAGACTATGAGCGCCACATCAGGAAGTTAAATCGAGCATGTCTACGTAAGGAGGCGAGCTCGGGATCAAGAAAACAAGAAGCAGCTGTCAAAAAATGTGGAAAAACCATTCCCCAGCTGGGAGAACAGGCGGCGCAATCGATCCCCTCGCTTGTTGTGCCAACAACACGTGACAGTACGCGCGCCCAATATTATTGTGGGAAAACAGTTTACGTTCCTGAGGTGGGCAATGTGGTAATAACGGAGGACCATATAATGTAGGCTGAAGTTCTCAAAATCACTGTTGGACAACTCCTCGAGATCGAGCCCATGCCTGTGCTTAGAGAGGATGAAATAAAACGGAAATATGTCCGGGGCCAACCTTTGGTCGAGCCAGACAAGGTCAAGAACCTCCCAACGAGAATGTATGAATTGCATCAATGGTACATGAACATTACCAAGATTTCCGATCGACTGTCCCTCATGGTGAATGTCAAGGAGGGGCATTACTACCATGAGAAAGCTGTGTCCGTTGAGTATTCTGAACTGTTTCAGTTATACAATCAAGACGCACTCGACAAATCTATCGTCAGTTGCTATTGTCTGTAAGTGATTTCTTTCTGTAATTTAAGTCTCAAGCTAGCTGTAGTGATCCTTTTGATCAATCATTACCTGTAATTATCCTCACTATATTCTTTTCTGTGGTATTATATGAAGGATGAAGATGTATGAAATGAGAAAAGGTGGACGCTATGGCATTGGGTTCATTGACCCAAACACCGTTAATGAATACACATGGAAAATAGATGCATGTCATCAAAAGGCCGTAGAGGACAGCATGCTAGAGTTCTTGAAGCGCCTCAAATACAATGAAGATATACTACTTCCTTACAACTTCCAGTGAGTCACACTGTCTTGTACTACAAATTCTCTGTTTTTGCCTACTAGCTAGCTACATGTTTTTGCTTACATATGCCCGCTTAATTAAGACATGCAAACGTGTGTGCATGCAGATTTCACTGGGTCTTGTGTATCATTAAAGTTGACGCCGGAACAGTTAAAATACTGGACTCACTACTCAAAGAAAAAACTGACTATAACATCTTGTTTGGGATAGTCAACAGGTAATTTCAATCATTATTAACTATATATCTCGGCCTATTTAGTTTGTCATTTCATGATATGAACTATTTAATAACCCCTTTATTCATTTTCTTTGTCGGCGGGCAGGGCTTGGGCAAGGTTCATCAGCGTCACGGAAGGCGAATGGAAAGAAAAACTTAAATGGGGAAGACCCAAGGTAAGTAATTAAGTAGTACTAGCTAGCTAGCTAGCTGCCATCTCTTTAATTATCATGCTTGATTAATTACTATCTGATCAAATTCCATTCTCGTAAAGGCCCTGAAGCAGGCGCAGGGGACTGATCTGTGTGCATTCTGCGTTTGCGAGAACATTCACATGATGGCGTCCGAAAGGAGCAGATCTCAAAGACAGGAATGTGTACGCTTGTCAAAACACTATTCACAATTTTTACACCATTATCGATATCTAGTCACACAACTAATACACATGCATATTGATCTCCTTCTTAACAGTTCAGAGAGGTGCGGGCGAAGCTCCTAGAAACGGAGCGCGTAGAAGCACTTCAAGAGGAAATAGCGGGATTTTTGCATGACCAGGTCATAAATCCGAAGGGAGAATACTATTACCCGCTACCGCCCCCATGAAAACCACTTCCAATTGTCATCGTGCTCCGAAGGCACCAATTAGGCTAATGCCACTGGCTCCGAAGGCAACATGCATATGTAGGAGAAATTGTATATAGCTATACATGTGTGTATGTGTGAATTAATTAATATGATGGTTTGTGAGACATTGATGATATATATATATATGCATGATTGGTTCTACTAGAAATTCTATATATATATATATATATATATATATATATATGCATAACGTGTACAATGTGTAGTATTATAAAATACCAGCAAACGAAAAAGAATTAAAATGGAAACACAAAATTAAATGAAAAAGAAATCATAAAACTAAAAAAACCCCAAACCTTATAGTACCGGTTGGTCTTACCAACCGGTACTAAAGGGCTCCAGGCCCATGGAGCTGGCTCGTGCCACGTGGTTTCCCTTTAGCACCGATTCGTGCTGAACCGGTACTAAAGGGGGGGGGGCTTTAGTGCCCACACTTTAGTGCCGGTTATGGAACCGGCACTAAAGGGCCTTACGAACCGGTGCTATCGCCCGGTTCTGCACTAGTGGTTAATCCCTAGCCCATTTTTCGTTACTTGCCTATCGAGACTAGCCATTTGAGTATTGCCGACAACGTTACTTGTGCACATTAGTGACAATACTTCCCATAGCATACATACCATATCATCGTGGTGCATATCTTGGTATCATATTGTGTGTCACAAGTTTGTTCCCGCATATACACAATTGCTATCTTGGTTTGTGCATTGTGCAAAAGTGGCCATATAAAAAAAAGAATAAGATTTTAAGCAAAGAAAAAGAGAGAGCAAAGAGCTTGTAAGCAAGTGCCATAGCATCATACCACATTGCATATAAGATTGTCATATCCGATCATCTTGGATCATCTTGAGAGAAACACCGGGAACCATACATATATAGCATACTTGGGATAGAAAGTTTATCCATTTTGCACCTTATAGGTTGTGCACAAGTGTCGTATCTGTCTATTGAGCAATCGTGCTAGCGTCTCTCTTGAGTTGTGCAACACGAGCGTTTTGGTGGATTCCACATTTTGAGCTCATTCCTTGGTTGCATGGCCCCATTTATCTATCCGTGTGTGCGTTTCCGTGTGCCATTCATTGCTATTGGTCTACTTGTTTCACTTGCGAATTTGTGAATCTCTTTCAACATTATTGACTCTTGCTAACATTTTGCATCAAATTTGTGTGCCACTATCCTCACCGAGCTCCACCATAAGCCTTACTTGTGTAGGTGTGAGAAACCGACAAGAATTGGTACCAATTGTGCTATTTCCTTGTTACACATTGAGTGATCATCGATCCATCTTCAACATCGGTCAAGGTACATTTGGTATAAGTTATTCTCTTTCTCCCACTCATATTTGCTCGAGTCTTGTGATGGATAGGCAAGGCATTTCATCTCTGGTCTTCGACAACAACGATGGCATGAACAAGTACATCACCAAAGCGTCCATCTTCGATTTACAATGACAAATGCAAGGCGCACAATCAAGATTGCGAAAGCGCATCGAGAACATCTCCATTGACATTCGTCACTCCGAAGCAAGGAAAAGGGACTACATCGACAAGAAGCTTTCCGCACATAAAGAGGAGCAAGATGCAAGGATGGAGGAGATTAGGGCCTTGATCAAGTCTTCTTCCCCTTCGCCATCTTCAAGGCGGCGACATTCAAGCCACAAGCCTTTGGAGCGCGACAACGATGCAAGCGCAAATCGTCCACGTCCACATCTCCATGGCGACCACCATCACGTTCGTGATCCACATCGCCGTGAAGGGCAAGTCACCTCCAAGCAACATGTGCACGACGACGACGAACGACATCTACTACAAGCTCAACCATGACAACGACACCATCATCATGAAGATGCTCGAGATGCGCAAACGTAAAAGTCCGAACAAGCCCTACTTCACGCCAAGTCCAAGCTTCATGGGCATAAGAGAAGACCGCGAGACGACCACCACAAAGACGGCGCTACGGCTACATCAACCACTTTGGCATCTTCGCCAAGTGGTCTCAAGGCATCTTCGCCTTTGGATGTACGGCATCTTCGCCTACTTCCCATGTGTACGCCTACATCGACTTCATCAAGTCCAAGGCGACTACCTACGAGCGAGGGTGACACTTCCATCTTCGGAAGCCCCTCAAGGAAGATGGCCGAGCATGGGAAATTCCCTTCAGTCATGGAGACGAGCTACGAGGTGCCACATCATATGGGCCTCATACAAGACGGCAACAAGAAGGTTGAGCATGGGACTATCCCTTCAACCAAGACGGCGATAGGAGTTGAGCATGGAGACATTAGCACCAACGTCTCTCCGACACCCACATATGTCGAGATGCCCCATTTGCCATGTGAGGAGAGCCACCACCCCATGAGTGAGATGAGTGACTCCACCATATGTGACATTGAGAGCATTTCCTATGAGAGGATGAGTGTGACCACCACTAGCCCCACACATGAGAGCATGCCACACATCCTATGTGAGGTTGAGCGCCATTTGAGTGACTCCACCAACCATATGAGTGAGAGCATCCAAGAGGGAGTGAGTGAGACACAACACTTAGCGAGTGAGGTAGTTGACACGGCATGTGAGGCCACTATGATTTCTAATGACTTAACCTCTACTCCTAATGTGTTTTCTTCTTTGGTGCTAGGTCTCCTACATGATGACATGCCTACCCTCGACAAGTCCATACCTCCAATGGAGACGACGATGGCCATGGTGGACGACGATGCACCCCCCACATGGTACCATCAAGTTGCAACCTCACCTACAACACATGAGCAAAGCTCGAAAGGTAACATAGGTGATAGTGCTTCTCTTGTCCCACTAGTGGACTATCTTACCAATGATTGCTTGCATGATGTTGGCCCCCCTATTCCCATGCTTCATGCTAGTGCGACTTCTTCATGTCATGACTTACCAATTTATGATGAATATGATGATGAGCATGTTGAATTGCCTAGTTTTGTTGCTATGCTCCATAGGATATCATGTGAAAATTCTATTGGTCACATCATGTTTGACAATCCTTTGAACTTGTCATATGCTATGAGTGAGATCTCCCATATTGCATCATTTCAATCTCAACATAGTAACTATGCATGCCCCATTAAGATAAATCCCATTTGCACTTATGGCATAGATGACGAGATAATGGTCATTGGCTTTTGTTTTTCATGTGATGATATTGCTATGCTTCCTTTACATGATTTGCGCAATTCATCTACTATGACATGCCATGATCACATTGTTCCAAATATGCTTTGTTTTGGATATTGTCAATATTCTCCATGTGATGTTTCCATTAATGCTCATGAGGAGACCCCCATAGTTTCCTCATATATATTAGGAGATTTTGATACATTCCATACTTTGCATGATTCCCATAATTGCGTGCACCATATGCATTCCATGAATAACAATGCTCTACATATTTCTCATGATGCATTACACAATTTGAGTCTCCATTATGCTATACATAACAACAAACCTATCATGATGGATGACATGTTTCTATATCATGCATCTCATTTATTTGAGCATTGGATATTTGGTGCTAACCAACACAAGCACGTATGCATCATGATGGATGATGTGTACATCTACCACGCACACACAATTTTCCCTTTGTCTTTGTTTTGTGTAGGTACTCACGTATACTCGTCAACCTCTCAATCCCAAGAGTTGACGAAACGAGCTCTTGAGAGCAACGATGACTTGGGATCCCGTGGACTATCATTCCCACCATTCCTTTTGCACAAGGACTATGCGCATCTCTTTTACTTGTCTCTCACACGGCTATGGGCTATTTACCACTTGTCACCTTATGCTCATTTTCCCGTGTTCACTTTGCTTGTTATTTTTACTCCTATGCCTTTGCCATGCAATTGTGACCCTTGCTTGCATCTACCCATGATTCACCATTATGATAATTCTATGTGTATTTGCATGCTTGGTGGAGATACTAGTAGCTATTGCCATGATTTCTTTGTGCCCCATGCTATTGATGCTTGTTGTGTTGGGAGAGTCATGATGACCCATTGCTATTTACATATGGCCTCTCGCCAATACATTGATGATACTTTCCTCATATCTTGCTTTCATGCTTGTGCTATGTCATGTGAAGTATTCATGCACACTATTTGCACCCATGACATGATTGCCATGATTCCTCTAGTACGTTGCATCTTCGCACTACTAGCTTGCTTGACTTGACCACTATGATTACTTGCTTGGTTGCATCACCCATGTTCCACTCTTACTCGCTTTCTTGGGTTGATGACATATATGTTCATGCCTCTCACATGATATATCTTGTTCATTGTCGATTGCCTCCAATTGTTGCATCTATGCTTATTGATCTTGGAGACTTTGACACTTTACTTGTGATTGATGCTTGTTTCATTGAGCCTATTGTATTTGGTTGTTCTTGCATCATATGCCTCCATACTATGAAATGCTCCCTTGTTCTTTCTTATGATGAGCATGATGCATACACTTGTTGGGTATCTTACCACACGAATGTTAGTTTTTGCATTTACGCTAACCTCATTTGTTTTTCCGAGTGTTTGTCATGTTCGTTCATTTTGAAGGATTCACAAGGCGATACCGTCATGAGACATATTGGTTATGTGAAGGCATACAAGATGCGCAACTCCATCATCCTTGAGAAACTCCTAAAGGTGACCTCCTTCCCTTTGAGCCATCCTCAAGTACGCATATTGGATGGGCCATTCTTTCATTGTTGTTTCCTTCTCGTTGTCTACATGATACATCTATTGGATGGAGGACCGGCATTGGAGATGGACCCTATGGACCTTCAAGTTGAGGAGTGCTCGGACTTAGTGGATTCACCAACGGACCACCATTTCTACCACGACATTGAGCCATGGTACAACAACTCCCATAACAAGTTTGCACTTCATACATGGATTGACTTGCATTATGATTGCCTTGGTGCATCTTGTATTTCTATGTCATCCATGATATATGAGCTTGTGCATTTCCTTAGCAAATTTGTTGTGATCTTTCTGTTGGGGAACGTAGCAGAAATTCAAATGTTTCCTACGTGTCACCAAGATCTATCTATGAAGAAACCAGCAACGAGGGAAAGGAGAGTGCATCTACATACCCTTGTAGATCGCTAAGCAGAAGCATTCAAGAGAACGGGGTTGAACGAGTCGTACTCGTCGTGATTCAAATCACCGGAGATCCTAGTGCCGAACGGACGACACCTCCGCGTTCAACACACGTACAGCCCGGTGACGTCTCCCATGCCTTGATCCAGCAAGGAGAGAGGAAGAGGTTGAGGAAGACTCCATCCAGCAGCAACACAACGGCGTGGTGGTGATGGAGGAGCGTGGCAATCCTGCAGGGCTTCGCCAAGCACCGCGGGAGAGGAGGAGGGAGAGAGGTAGGGCTGCGCCAGGGAGAGGTGAAACTCATGTGTTGGCACCCCAAAGTCCTCAAGTATATATAGGGGAGAGGGAGGGGGCTGCGCCTCCCCTAGGGTTCCCACCCCAAGGGGTGCGGCTGCCCCCAAAACCCATCTAGGGTGCGGCCAAGGGGGGAGAGGGGGGAAACTTGCCCCCCAAGTAAGGTGGAAGCACCCCCTCCCCAAAACCCTATGTGCCTTGGGCCCTTGTGGGGGAGGGGGCGCACCAGCTCACCTGGGGCTGGTCCCCTCCCACACTTGGCCAATGCAGCCCTCCGGAGCTGGTGGCCCCACTTGGTGGACCCCCGGGACCCTCCCGGTAGTCCCGGTACGTTACCGAGAAAACCCGAAACCTTTCCGGTGACCAAAATAGGACTTCCCATATATAAATCTTTACCTCCGGACCATTCCTGTACTCCTCGTGACGTTCGGGATCTCGTCCGGGACTCCGAACAACATTCGGTAACCACATACAAACTTCCTTTATAACCCTAGCGTCATCGAACCTTAAGTGTGTAGACCCTACGGGTTCGGGAGACATGTAGACATGACCGAGACGTTCTCCGGTCAATAACCAACAGCGGGATCTGGATACCCATGTTGGCTCCCACATGTTCCACGATGATCTCATCGGATGAACCACGATGTCAAGGACTCAATCGATCCCGTATACAATTCCCTTTGTCTAGTGGTATTATACTTGCCCGAGATTCGATCATCGGTACGCCGATACCTTGTTCAATCTCGTTACCGGCAAGTCTCTTTACTCGTTCCGTAACACATCATCCCGTGATCAACCCCTTGGTCACATTGTGCACATTATGATGATGTCCTACCGAGTGGGCCCAGAGATATCTCTCCGTTTACACGGAGTGACAAATCCCAGTCTCGATTCGTGCCAACCCAACAGATACTTTCGGAGATACCTGTAGTGCACCTTTATAGCCACCTAGTTACTTTGTGACGTTTGGTACACCCAAAGCATTCCTACGGTATTCGGGAGTTGCACAATCTCATGGTCTAAGGAAATGATACTTGACATTAGAAAAGCTTTAGCATATGAATTACACGATCTTTGTGCTAGGCTTAGGATTGGGTCTTGTCCATCACATCATTCTCCTAATGATGTGATCCCGATATCAACGACATCCAATGTCCATGGTCAGGAAACCGTAACCATCTATTGATCAACGAGCTAGTCAACTAGAGGCTTACTAGGGACATGGTGTTGTCTATGTACCCACACATGTATCTGAGTTTCCTATCAATACAATTATAGCATGGATAATAAACGATTATCATGAACAAGGAAATATAATAATAACTAGTTTATTATTGCCTCTAGGGCATATTTCCAACAGTCTCCCACTTGCACTAGAGTCAATAATCTAGTTCACATCGCCATGTGATTAACACTCACGGGTCACATCACCATATGACCAACATCCAAAGAGTTTACTAGTGTCACTAAACTAGTTCACATCATCATGTGATTAAGACTCAATGAGTTCTGGGGTTTGATCATGTTTTGCTTGTGAGAGAGGTTTTAGTCAACGGATCTGTAACATTCAGATCCGTATGTACTTCGCAAATCTCTAGGTCATATTGTAAATGTTGCTTCCATGCTCCACTTGGAGCTACTCCAAATGGTTGCTCCACTATACGTATCCTGTTTGCTACTCAGAGTCACTCGGATAGGTGTTAAAGCTTGCATCGACGTAACCCTATACGCCGAACTCTTTATCACCTCCATAATCGAGAAACATGTCCTTATTTACTCCAAGGACAATTTTGACCGCTGTCCAATGATCCATTCCTGGATCATTCTTGTACCCCTTGACTGACTCATGGCAAGGCACACTTCCGGTGCGGTACACAGCATAGCATACTATAGAGCCTACGTCTGAAACATAGGGGACAGCCTTCGTCCTTTGTCTCTCTTCTGCCGTGGTCGAGCTTTAAGTCTTAACTTCATACCTTACATCTCAGGCAAGAACTCCTTCTTTGACTGATCCATCTTGAACACCTTCAAGATCATGTCAAGGTATATGCTCATTTGAAAGTACCATTAAGCGTTTTTGATCTATCCCTATAGATCTTGATGCTCAATGTTCAAGCAGCTTATTCCAGGTTTTCTATTGAAAAACACTTTTCAAATAACCTTATATGCTTTACAGAAAATTCTACATCATTTATGATCATCAATATGTCAACAACATATACTCATTAGAAATTCTATAGTGCTCCCACTCACTTCTTTGGAAACACAAGTTTCTCATAAACTTTGCATAAACCCAAAATCTTTGATCATCTTATCAAAGTGCATATTCCAACTACGAGATGCTTACTCCAGTCCATGGAAGGATCGCTGGAGCTAGCATACCTTTTAGCATCCTTAGGATCGACAAAACCTTTCTGATTGTATCACATACAATCTTTCCTTACGAAAACTGGTAAGGAAACTTGTTTTGACATCCATCTGCCAGATTTCATAAATGCAGCTAATGCTAACATGATTCCGACGGACTTAAGCATTGCTACGGATGAGAAAATCTCATCGTAGTCAACTCCTTGAACTTGTGAAAAACTCTTTGCCACAAGTCGAGCTTCATAGACGGTGACATTACCATCCACGCCCGTCTTCTTCTTAAAGATCCATTTATCTCAATGGCTTGCCGATCATCGGGCAAGTCCACCAAAGTCCATGCTTTGTTCTGATACATGGATCCTATCTCGGATTTCATGGCTTCTAACCATTCGTCGGAATTTGGGCCCACCATCGCTTCTCCATAGCTCGTAGGTTCATTGTTGTCTAACAACATGACCTTCCAGACAGGATTACTGTACCACTCTGAAGTAGTACGCATCCTTGTCACCCTACGAGGTACGGTAGTGACTTGATCCAAAACTTCATGATCACTATCATAAGCTTATACTTCAATTGGTGTAGGCGCCACAGGAACAACTTCCTGTGCCTTGCTACACACTTGCTGAAGTGACGGTTCAATAACCTCATCAAGTCTCCACCATCCTCCCACTCAGTTCTCGAGACAAACCTTTCCTCAAGAAAGGACTCGATTCAAGAAACAGTCCCTATTGCTTTCGGATCTGAATTAGGAGGTATACCCAACTGTTTTGGGTGTCCTATGAAGATGCATTTTATCCGCTTTGGGTTCGAGCTTATCAACCTGAAACTTTTTCACATAAACGTCGCTCCCCCAAACTTTTAAGAAACGACAACTTAGGTTTCTCCAAACCATAGTTCTCACGGTGTCATCTCAACGGAATTACGTGGTGCCCTATTAAAGTGAGTGCGGTTGTCTCTAATGCCTAACCCATGATCGATAGTGGTAATTCTATAAGAGACATCATGGTACGCACCATATCCAATAGGGTCCAACTATGATGTTCGGACACACCATCACACTATGGTGTTCCAGGCGGTATTAATTGTGAAACAATTTCCACAATGTCTTAATTGCGTGCCAAAGCTCGTAACTCAGATACTCATCTCTATGATCATATCATAGACATTTTATCCTCTTGTCACAATGATCTTCAACTTCCCTCCGAAATTACTTGAACCATTCAATAATTCAGACTTGTGTTTCATCAAGTAAATATACTCAACATCTACTCGAATCATCTGTGAAGTAAGAACATAACGATATTCACTGCATGCCTCAGCACTCATTGGACTGCACACATCAAAATGTGTTACTTCCAACAAGTTGCTATCTTGTTCCATCTTACTGAAACGAGGCTTTTCAGTCATCTTGCCCATGTGGTATGATTTGCATATCTCAAGTGATTCAAAATCAAGTGAGTCCAAATGATCCATCTGCATGGAGTTTCTTCATGCGTATGCACCAATAGACATGGTTCGCATGTCTCAAACTTTTCAAAAACGAGTGAGTCCAAAGATCCATCAACATGGAGCTCCTTCATGCGTTTTATACCAATATGACTTACATGGAAGTGCCACAAGTTAGTGGTACTATCATTACTATCTTTATATCTTTTGGCATGAAAATGTGTATCACTACGATCGAGATTCAATAAACCATTCCTTTAGGTGTAAGACCATTGAAGGTATTATTCAAATAAATAGAGTAACCATTATTCTCCTTAAATGAATAACCGTATTGCGATAGACATAATCCAGTCATGTCTATGCTCAACGCAAACACCGAATGACAATTATTCAGGTTTAATACTAATCTTGATGGTAGAGGGAGCGTGCGATGTTTGATCACATCAAACTTAGAAACACTTCCAACACATATTGTCAGCTCACCTTTAGCTAGTCTCCGTTTATTCCGTAGCTTTTATTTCGAGTTACTAACACTTTTCAACCGAACCGGTATCTAATACCCTGGTGCTACTAGGAGTACAAGTAAAGTACACATTAACATAATGTATATCCAATATACTTCCATCGACCTTGCCAGCCTTCTTATCTACCAAATATCTAGGGTAATCCTGCTCCAGTGGTTGTTCCCCTTATTACAGAAGCACTTAGTCTCGGGTTTGGGTTCAACCTTGGGTTTCTTCACTAGAGCAGCAGCTGATTTGCCGTTTCATGAAGTATCCCCTCTTGCCCTTGCCCTTCTTGAAACTAGTGGTTTCACTAACCATCAACAATTGATGCTCCTTCTTGATTTCTACTTTCACGGTGTCAAACATCGTGAATATTTCAAGGATCATCATATCTATCCCTGATATGTTATAGTTCATCACGAAGCTCTAGCAGCTTGGTGGCAATGACTTTGGAGAAACATCACTATCTCATCTGGAAGGTCAACTCCCACTCGATTCAAGTGATTGTTGTACTCAGACAATCTGAGCACAAGCTCAACGATTGAGCTTTTCTCCCTTAGTTTGTAGGCTAAGAAAATCGTCGGAGGTCTTATACCTCTTGACGTGGGCACGAGGCTGAAATCCCAATTTCAGCCCTCGAAACATCTCATATGTTCCGCGACATTTCGAAAACGTCTTTGGTGCCTCTACTCTAAACCATTTAACTAAACTATCACGTAGTTATCAAAACGTGTATGTGAGATGTTCGCAACATCCACAGACTACGTTCGAGGTCCAGCACACCGGGCGGTGCATTAAGGACATAAGCCTTCTACGAAGCAACGAGGACAATCCTCAGTTCACGGATCCAGTCCGCATAATTGCTACTATCAACTTTCAGCTAATTTTTCTCTAGGAACATATCTAAAACAGTAGAACTAAAGCGCGAGCTATGACATAATTTGCAAAGGGCTTTTGACTATGTTTAGGATAATTAAGTTCATCTAATGAACTCCCACTCAGATAGACATCCCTCTACTCATCTAAGTGATTACATGATCCGAGTCAACTAGGCCGTGTCCGATCATCACGTGAGACGGACTAGTCATCATCGGTGAACATCTTCATGTTAATCGTATCTACTATACGACTCATGCTCAACCTTTTGGTCTCTTGTGTTCTGAGGCCATGTTTGTACATGCTAGGCTCGTCAAGTCAACCTAAGTGTTTCGCGTGTGTAAATCTGGCTTACACCCGTTGTATGTGAACGTAAGAATCTATCACACCCGATCATCACGTGGTGCTTCGAAACGACGAACTTTCGCAATGGTGCACAGTTAGGGGGAACACTTTCTTGAAATTTTAATGAGGGATCATCTTATTTACTACCGTCGTTCTAAGCAAATAAGATGCATAAACATGATAAACATCACATGCAATCAAAAAGTGACATGATATGGCCAATATCATTTTTCTCCTTTTGATCTCCATCTTCGGGGCTCCATGATCATCATCGTCACCGGCATGACACCATGATCTCCATCATCGTTTCTCCATGAAGTTGTCTCGCCAACTTATTACTTCTACTACTATGGCTACCGGTTAGCAATAAAGTAAAGTAATTACATGGCGTTGTTCAATGACACGCAGGTCATACAATAAATAAAGACAACTCCTATGGCTCCTGCCGGTTGTCATACTCAACGACATGCAAGTCGTGATTCCTATTACAAGAACATGATCAATCTCATAAATTACATATCATTCATCACATTCTTCTTGGCCATATCACATCACATAGCATACCCTGCAAAAACAAGTTAGACGTCCTCTAATTGTTGTTTGCATGTTTTACGTGGCTGCTATGGGTTTCTAGCAAGAATGTTTCTAAACTACGCAAAAACCACAACGTGATATGTCAATTGCTATTTACCCTTCATAAGGACTCTTTTCATTGAATCCGATTCGACTAAAGTGGGAGAGACTGGCACCCGCTAGCCACCTTATGCAACAAGTGCATGTCAGTCGGTGGAACCTGTCTCGCGTAAGTGTACGTGTAAGGTCGGTCCGGGCCGCTTCATCCCACAATGCCGCCGAATCAAGATTGGACTAGTAACGTAAGCATATTGAACAAAATCAACGCCCACAACTACTTTGTGTTCTACTCGTGCAAAGAATCTACGCTTAGACCTAGCTCATGATGCCACTGTTGGGGAACGTAGCAGAAATTCAAATTTTTCCTACGTGTCACCAAGATCTATCTATGGAGAAACCAGCAACGAGGGGAAGGAGAGTGCATCTACATACCGTTGTAGATCGCTAAGTGGAAGCGTTCAAGAGAACGGGGTTGAAGGAGTCGTACTCGTCGTGATCCAAATCACCGGAGATCCTAGTGCCGAACGGACGGCACCTCCGCGTTCAACACACGTACAGCCCGGTGACGTCTCCCATGCCTTGGTCCAGCAAGGAGAGAGGGAGAGGTTGAGGAAGACTCCATCCAGCAGTAGCACAACGGCGTGGTGGTGATGGAGGAGCATGGCAATCCTGCAGGGCTTCACCAAGCACCGCGGGAGAGGAGGAGCGAGAGAGGTAGGGCTGCGCCAGGGAGAGGTGAAACTCATGTGTTGCCACCCCCAAAGTCCTCAAGTATATATAGGGGAGAGGGAGGGGGATGCGCCTCCCCTAGGGTTCCCACCCAAGGGGTGCGGCTGCCCCCAAAACCCATCTAGGGTGCGGCCAAGGGGGGAGAGGGGGGAAACTTGCCCCCCAAGTAAGGTGGAAGCACCCCCTACCCAAAACCCTAGGCGCCTTGGGCCCTTGGGGGGGGGCACCAGCCCACCTGGGGCTGGTCCCCTCCCACACTTGGCCCATGCAGCCCTCTGGGGCTGGTGGCCCCACTTGGTGGACCCTCGGGACCCTCCCGGTAGTCCCGGTACGTTACGGATAAAACCCGAAACCTTTCCGGTGACCAAAACAGGACTTCCCATATATAAATCTTTACCTCAGGACCATTCCGGAACTCCTCTTGACGTCTGGGATCTCATCCGGGACTCCGAACAACATTCGGTAACCACATATAAACTTCCTTTATAACCCTAGCGTCATCGAACCTTAAGTGTGTAGACCCTACGGGTTCGGGAGACATGTAGACATGACCGAGACGTTCTCCGGTCAATAACCAACAGCGGGATCTGGATACCCATGTTGGCTCCCACATGTTCCACGATGATCTCATCAGATGAACCACGATGTCAAGGACTCAATCGATCCCGTATACAATTCCCTTTGTCTAGTGGTATTATACTTGCCCGAGATTCGATCATCGGTATGCCGATACCTTGTTCAATCTCGTTACCGGCAAGTATCTTTACTCGTTCCGTAACACATCATCCCGTGATCAACCCCTTGGTCACATTGTGCACATTATGATGATGTCCTACCGAGTGGGCCCAGAGATACCTCTCCGTTTACACGGAGTGACAAATCCCAGTCTCGATTCGTGCCAACCCAACAGATACTTTCGAAGATACCTGTAGTGCACCTTTATAGCCACCCAGTTATGTTGTGACGTTTGGTACACCCAAAGCATTCCTACGATATCCGGGAGTTGCATAATCTCATGGTCTAAGGAAATGATACTTGACATTAGAAAAGCTTTAGCGTATGAATTACACGATCTTCGTGCTAGGCTTAGGATTGGGTCTTGTCCATCACATCATTCTCCTAATGATGTGATCCCGATATCAACGACATCCAATGTCCATGATCAGGAAACCGTAACCATCTATTGATCAACGAGCTAGTCAACTAGAGGCTTACTAGGGACATGGTGTTGTCTATGTACCCACAAATGTATCTGAGTTTCCTATCAATACAATTATAGCATGGATAATAAACGATTATCATGAACAAGGAAATATAATAATAACTAATTTATTATTGCCTCTAGGGCATATTTCCAACAGTTTCTTGATGGCATATTTATACATAATGATCACATTGCCTACCATCAATCGCATGATAACATAATCATATTGAGTATCCATTGCCATATTCATTCTATTGATAAACCGTCTCACTATGACATCATTTTGCACCGTGGTTGCCTTGATCATATTCACAACACATTTGTGTGCACAATGAATGCTTTTGCTCCCATGAATACTTTGCATATCATTCTATATCATCTTGTTAAGCTTCATGCGCTTTGTCATGAACAATTTTGCCGAACGGACTCAGATTTACTTGATGGACACTTTGTGTGAGCTAACCATTGTATTTCCGAGTGTCGCTTGTGTTTGCTCATTTTGCATGTACCACATACCGGAGACACCTTGGAGTACTTGGATTGCGCCATGTCTTCAACTCCGTCCAACTCCCAGTCCGTCCATGACAACCGTTTCCATGGTGATGAGGATCACGATCCGAGGTCGGATCTTTCCCAAGGGAGGGGAGATGATGCGGAGCATCCCACGTCCATCCCCATGTACACTCCGACTACTCTCCAAGCCCCAAGAGGACATATGAAGAGACCTCGACCATACGCCATTGGGCACAAGGTGAACTCACTCCTCTTCGAACCGTCACTTTCCACATGTGAGACATGGATACTACCTCATGCATGGACCTTGCATACACTCAGGTACAACCGAGACGACCATGGAGGATCCAAGGACCAAGGCCAAGCATGGAAGAGGAGAAGGAAGAAGAAGCAGGGACAAGCTTCTGGAAAGCCTGGAACTTCCGGCCTCTACCCGGAACTTCCGGCCCCCAGACCTTCCGGCCTGCCCGGAACCTCCGGCCCCCGGAGTCCAGGCCAGCCCCGAGCGCGCCAACTCTCTGGATATCCCGGAACCCGGCCGGAACCTGCCCGGAACTTCCAGAGCCCGGAACTTCCGGCCCTGTCCGGAACTTCCGGCCTGCCTGCATGCAAAGACTCGGGCCGAAGCCCATGTAACCTCTTTCCCACTTACCCCTTCGTGGCTTAGACTATAAATAGACCACCCCCTCCTCCTAGTTAGGGTTAGCATTGTGATAGCTCATTAGAGATAGAGCTTTTCTCATCCATATCGGATCTACTCCACGAGAGAGACCGCGGCCCCTCTACGGAGACGATCCTCTTGGATTCAAGACCTCCTTTACGGAGAAGACCCCATCAAGACCTCCTCGCGGAGAAGAACCCGGTTACCTCTTGTATCGTCCTTTATTGACTTTGGATCATGGATCTCTCTTTGTGTTCATCGATCTAGCGCATGTGTAATCGAATCTTGTTGGTTGAGTGTTCTTCGTGTTTTCCCCCGTGTTTCCCCTTTGTGTTTTCCGTGCGTTCCTCGTGTTCCCCCGTAGGGATCCTCTCCAAACGTGAAAGATCGGCCGTACGGAGTTCCACTCTACATCAACAGACCCACCCAAAAAACCCTTCCGTACGACGGCGGGAGGCGGCCTAGGCAGGGTGGAATCGGCGGCAGGGGTAGGGGCAGGGCTGGATGTGCAGCGGGGCGCCATCGGGAAGCTGCGGCGGGGCGGCGGCTGAGCGGGGAGATGCGGCTGGCGAGAGGAAGACCAGGGAGAAATGAACTGAAGGGCGGTTGGGCGTTGGCGCTCGGCCGTGATTTTTACATCTCCTGGCTCCGGAGATATAAATTTGCACCGCGAGGTGTTATATTTTACATCTTTGGGAGGCGGAGATGTAACTTTTTTTGCATATGGACCATCCGTTGGAGAGCTGTTTTTTTCCTCAGAAGAACGAAAAGTTCGTTATTTTTACATATGGACCGTCTGTTGGAGATGCTCTTAGCATGGCAACATTTGCACCGCGTGGTCATCCGTCCGCTTACCCGCATTGACTCTGTTGTCCGCATTGAACCTTCACCGCTCCCCTGCCACGACTATTTAAAGCCAGTTGGCCTCCCCCAAAATAACACCTCCGAGCCCATCCTCCCACCATTCGCATCCAACTTCCGAGCCATCTGAGCCCCTAGTCCACTCCATGTCGTCCGCCATCGGGCATAGTGCGGTCCTTGGCTGCGTGATATAGTCGGCCCATGCTGGAGTGACGTCGAAATCGTGGCACAGGTCTGCGCACCGGTCACCCTACGCTAGGCCCGCATCCGAGCCCTCTGAGCAGAGTTCAAAGGAGGAGGAGATGGACGATGAACAAGAGGGCCATCTCATGGGCAAGCCCCACCGCCGAAGAGGAGGGGCAATGGCCATCGACACTATGCAGGTGGCCGGCTTCACCATGCTGTAGGTGGAGCAGCAGTTCAACCTTGCGCTCTTGGATGAGCAACCCGTTGCAGTAGCTCAACTCGAGGCGGAGCGCGTGGATGCTGCTGCCATGGCGGAGCTCCTTGCTAACCCGGGCGTCCACAAAAAAAACAGGGTGATGCTCGCATATGTGTGAAGCCGTCGCAAGGACTGCATCATGACGCACAGCGGGAGTGTCTCTTCGAGAAGCTCAAGGCCGACGACAAACATGTGTCAGACTAGCAGAACAACAATGTCAAAATGACACCTATTGGTGGCTCCGGCTGGTTGGCACCAGCCGCCAACGACGATGAGGCCGGTTGCTCCAGTGTGCGGGTCGTTGACCTCACCTACGACATGGAGGAGTATTTCTTTAGTTTTAAATTTTTATTAAGCTCCAACGTGGAAGAAATTACATGTACTGCGTTGGATGGCCTATGTCTGGTCTGTTGTCCATGGATATTTGGTGATTTTCATTTGATTATCCACGTTGAAGATTCCCGCATACCTCTTCTCAGAATATAATGTTGCGGGCTGTTTTGGGAAAAAGACTCAAGGCAATCACAAACTAAGAGCAAATCCAGGGCCGTGTACCAAATGTGTGGGACATATGCCCTATAGGCAATAATAAAATATTATTATTTATTTTCATTTTTATAATGAAGTTTACATTCAGTTTTATGTGTAGAAAGATAAACACAAACTAGATCCATAGTCTTGTCACTTAGACTAGCTCATGTATTGCAAATAATCTACTTTTCTTGATTATGGTCATTGTTAAAGTAACAAGGATGCACCAATAATGAGAACACAATGTTGGCAGAATGATATGTTAGACCCAACTAATGATATCGTACGATATCTCGTCATTAAGTTGTTATCAATATTATTATGTTAAGTGTAAATGTATACTCACATCACATCCTTATACCATGAGAATGTCGGCTACATATAGGACGATTGATTTGGGATTGTGAAAAGTTACCAGTAATAAGGTGATCATCTCTACTCCTAATGTCTGAGTTGATAGCCGCGCCTCACTTCCACCTCATCCCACCCTGCCTATCTTTCGCCCACCTTTGACATCATCACGTCGCAGCATTGGGCCGGCTCATTAACGTGTACGTGAAGGCAATCCTCCCATCGTTGCCCTCCTCACGATCCTCCAAAAGTCCTCGCGCCGCCGTCCTCCTCCCCGATCTCCTCTACCAGGGCGCCCACCTCGCGATCGTTGAATTCACCTTGCCCTCTCTCCATCTTCTTTCTAGGGTTCCTCGCCTCCACCTTCACCACTTACCTCCTCCGCTACCGCCACTCGCCCGCATGCTGCCGCCCCTCCGCCCACCTCCTCCACCCGCCTATCCCCGCCCTGGGCCCCTCCACCGATGCCTCACCACTCTACGCTCGAGCCACCGACCCTCCATGCGCACGCTCCTCTGCCGCCCCATGCACCCCATCTGCCCCGAACGACTCTCCATGCCACGTCTTAGTTTTCGCAGGGAGCTGACTGTTGAGGATGTGCCGTCGGGGATGCGTGCGCACGCGGAAGCTGCCGCCACTAGGGACGTGGACGCACATGGGAGGGGCCGCCAATTCAGGTCCTTCGATTGGTTTGTTGTGCATCGAAGTCCGTGATCATCTCTGAGAAATTCCGTCGCTGCCTCATTCCTACGTACGCTTTAAATTTGTTTTCATGTTGCGTTCTTGGGCTTTCGTGCTTGGTTCTTGGGCGTTCGTGCTTTCTACAGCCCCTCTAAGCCTTTTGATTGACTCTAGCTATGCACTATGGGTGGAGACGTTGGACCCAAACAGCTGCAGCAACAAAGATAAATGGTGTCAACCACTTCAATTTGTTGGCAAGGTATAAGACTGCTACACACTGATTTTTTATTTCCTGTTAACACCAAATTAGTTGATCACATTAGTTATCTATGTTTTTAATGGCTGCGAAAGCTACAACTTACTAATCTGAGATTGCAATCCATGGCTTTTATTGCCCATGCATTGTCGAAGACACAAACAAAGTACATCATATCAAAAAGAGAGGACCAAACAAGTGAAATAATGCATTATAGATTTCAGAAATACAGAAAACAAGATGAATTGGTTTATACAGTCTCATGTCTGTGGGAGCATAGAAGGAACTATATGCCATGACCATGCATGAGGTTCACACACAAAATGATGTAATGCACAAATTCCTAATAACACAGTATTGCCCAAGTATTATAGCATCGCAGTTAACACACAAGTGATGTCTGAAGTTGAATCTAGAACAAACAGATGCTACAAGCGCAATAATCATTATGAAGTTGTGTGTATAGGATTTACTCTTACTCCTTTCTTTTGTTTCCCAGGACAAATCTTCCACTGTACATACTTGACTAATCTGGGGTGTATACTGAAGGGCCATGTGATGTAGATATAAATCTTTGTAATCCTCAATTGTGTAACAGGACATAAGTTTTTATAGGTATAGGAGGACATACTGTTGTGCAACTTTGGAACACTATTGGGCACCAGCCTGCAAATCTATGTATATTGTTTTGCAGCTAACATGTGAGTTGTCATCGTTTGCCGCAGCATCAAGAGGAGTAGACGCGTCGTGTCACTCCACCATGGTTTTTAGCCAACATTTCTTTGGTTTGGTTATTGATATTGATTGTATGTGCACGTACCTCAATCTATTCCTAGCCCTAGACGAGTTCTCAGGTGATGGGACGTTTGGTCTCTGTTCACTAGTGCAGAATCAGGCATTAGTCCCGGTTCGTAAGGGCCTTTAGTACCGGTTCACCAACCGGCACTAAAGGGTGGAGACTAAATCCCCCCCCCTTTAGTGTGGGTTCATCACGACCCGGGACCAAAGGCCCACCACGTGGCACGAGCGCCCGCCGGGGGCTGGGTGATACCAACCGGGACTAAAAGATTTAGGGGTTTATGAATTATGTTTTTTTTTATTTTGTGTTTTCCATTTAATTCTTGTTCATTTCAAACATACTTTACGCTACTACATACTGTACACATTACGCATATATATATAAATATAATTTCTCATAGAACCGATC
>NC_041391.1:692180396-692187463 GCF_002162155.2 Triticum dicoccoides
CCAGGAGTATGTACTCCCACCTAGCTAATGGATGGATCCAAGCCCCACCGGTGGAAAAATATAATTAAATTATTAGGAAAATTCTGGTGCATGCGCAAACAACCTCCAACATTGTAGGTACCGGTGCATGCTACCACAATGGATAATCTCATTTAGTTGCGAAAGTGAGACACGATTTGAACTCTAGTAGTATATACTTACACATAGCTTATATGCCCATGTAAAAAAGTAGTGTATATACCTCTTTGACGACGTGGAGGTTTTCACTTTCTTGATCATGCCCATTGTAAGGGGTACATACTGATCATTTTTTTAAAGTATATACTACCTTTCGAAGGAATTCATATATAGTGCAATTTTTGAAGGAGTATATATTACCATTTTTTTTGCGGGCATATATTACCCTTCTCTCAAAGGAGTATATTCTTTCGAACATGTATATACTTGATTTTTGTTGTTGTTGTTGAAGGAGTACGGGCTTCCATCTTTGCCGGGGTATATACCGATGAGAATATATACATGTAAAGGAGTATATCAAATACAACATTAAGAGGCAATATACCCATGCATCAGAACAAAAAAGCAGTATATTCATTCATCATAGAGGTGAGTTCGTAAAAAGTAAATAGAGTACATATACATCTGAAGGGGTACTTATACAACATTGATTTTCCAAAAAAAAATACAACATTGATCATCACCAAACATGACCCGATTAGCTAAGGAAGCTGCTAACTCTATATACGTACTAGCAATTACCATGCATACAGTATGGTACTCCGTGGATGTATCAGGCATCATCGATGCCTACGAATAGATTCATGTGTTCTTAAATCAAACCTGACATCATTTGCAATGCGGCGTGTGCTAGAATTGCTGACCCGCTCGCCGGCAGCGAGAACGGAGTATCAAAAACCAGTCCGAACCGTCGTCGTACTCGGCGTCGCCATGGCCGCACGTGGCCAGCTGCGGCGTCGCACTTGGCCGGCATCGTTGTCACACTGACGCTGCATGCACGTAGAAATTAGATCGGATTACATTGATACATTGGAGTGCAAAGATGGATGAATATACTGCTTTTTTGTTCTGATGCATGGCACTGATGTGTGCAGACGATCGGGAAGCTAGCAAGGCCCGTGCATGCATCCATCTTGGTCACCATGCCATGGATATATTGTACTGTTTCCTGCGATTAGTCAGTGAGATTCAATTACATCTAACCCATGGAGATTATGCAAAGAAGTGGACCTGTAAAAAGTGGTGCCTATGATTAGTTAGATACCTCAACGATCTGAGTCATCATTTTTGTTGCCGTCGCCCGCCGGTCAGGCGAAGGGCAGGCAGGAGGATCTCATCGTGGTCGTCGCATTGCCATCGACATCACTATGCGGTCGCCGTCGCCGTCGCCGTCTCCATGGCCGTCGATGGCGCTGTGGTAAGCGACGGCGCGCGTGATGTCTGGAGGAGACATCGCCTGGCCGAGAGTTTCAACATGTACGCTAGCTAAACAAAGTGAGTTGCCAGAATCCCTATTAACATGGGCGAGCTAACAAATTTTCAAACAAATAGTCTTGCCATGCAGATATTGTTCGGTTATTATCCTTTTAATTATATGCTAAGTGGATTTAAATGGCAAAACTCAGGACGTTGCGCAACGCATGGAAGCAAGAAGCCACAGCATGGCATGGGAGTACGTACTCTCAGGAGTACTAACCCATTTTCTGTCTATGGGAGTACATATATATGCCCCCGTCGGTCCTCGTCCTGTCTATGATTCGGATGTGGTATATATTATTTTTATAACTATTTGGTTCATTTATTGTTTATGACAATTATGCCGACCAACGGGACATAGATTTTATTTATCTAGGAGGTATGTGAACCAGAAATTCCAACCAACCCTATTGTTGAGAGGTTAAATTTAGTTGAAGAAGAAAACAATTTCTTGAAGAAAAACTAAAAAAATTGAGGAGGAGAAGATGATATTGGAGTTGCATGTTGCGGATGTCATCGATGATCACACGAACAAGATGGATGCAATGCGCTTGAAGATTAGAAAAGATTAGAAAATATGCCATTCATATCGAGGCCTGGTATCATTACGCCGTTGGATCGGTTGTTACCTTGGTTGCGATTATGATCGCACTTGTTTTGGCATTGAAATGTTTTACATAGTGTCAATGTATGGTTTAATTAATTAGATGCTCTGGAGAGCTATATGTTGTTAGATGAGAACTATGTATGTACTTTGGTTTTAATGTGAGATGATGAACTTCTATTAATATGGTCACTTAATTATCTATTCATGATATTCTGTAATGGTTTTTGACACACTTAATTATATATAATGCACGCAGATGAACCGGCAATAGATGTGTGGTGACAAACACACCTCCGATGGCACAGAGATGACCGTAAGAAAGACGGGAAGTTGAGAGCACCCGCTGACGGGTTGTAGTGGAGAAAAATCGAGAGAAAGTACTAGAAGGAGTTTGCAGGTGACGCAAGGAACGTATGGTTTGGTTTAAGCGCGGATGGCATTAATCCTTTCGGGAAGCAGAGCAACAATCGCAACACCTGGCCCGTGACTCTATGTATCTATAACCTTCCTCCTTGGTTGTGCATGAAGCGGAAGTTCATTATGATGCCAATTCTCATCCAAGGTCCTAAGCAACCCGACAACGACATTGATGTGTACCTAAGGCCATTAGTTGAAGAACTTTTACAGCTATGGGCTGGAAAAGGTGTACGTGTGTGGGATGAGCACAAACAGGAGGAATTTGACATGCATGTGTTGCTGTTTGTCACCATCAATGATTGGCCTGCTCTCAGTAACCTTTCAGGACAGACAAAAAAAGGATACCACACATGCACGCACTGTTTAGATGACACCCAAAGTACATACCTGGACAAATGCAGGAAGATTGTTTACCTGGGGCATCATCGATTCCTTCCGACCAACCATCAATGTCGAAAGAAAGGCAAGCACTTCAAAGGCGAGGCAGATCACCGGAAGAAGCCCGCCATGCATACCGGTGATCACGTACTTGCTATGGTCAATGATTTAAAAGTAATCTTCGGAAAGGGTCCCGGCGGACTATCTATTCTGAGTGACGCTGCGGGACACGCACCCATGTGGAAGAAGAAATCTATATTTTGGGACCTACCCTACTAGAAAGACCTAGAGGTCCGCTCTTCGATCGACATGATGCACGTGACGAAGAACCTTTGCATGAACCTGCTAGGCTTCTTGGGCGTGTATGGGAAGACAAAAGATATAGCGGAGGCACGGGTGGACCTGCAATGTTTGCACGAAAAAGACAGCTTGCCTCCAAAGTAGTATGAAGGTACTGCCAGCTACGCTCTTACCAAAGAAGATAAGGAAATCTTCTTTGAATGCCTGCTCAGTATGAAGGTCCCGTCTGTCTTCTCGTTGAATATAAAGGGAATAATAAATATGCCAGAGAAAAAGTTCCAGAACCTAAAGTCTCATGACTGCCACGTGATTATAATGCAACTGCTTCCGGTTGCATTGAGGGGGCTTCTACCGGAAAATGTTCGATTAGCCATTGTGAAGCTATGTTCATTCCTCAATGCAATCTCTCAGAAGGTGATCGATCCAGAAATCCTACCTAGGTTAAGGAGTGATGTGGCGCAATGTCTTGTCAGTTTCGAGCTGGTGTTCCCACCATCTTTCTTCAATATCATGACGCACGTCCTAGTTCATCTAGTCGACGAGATTTTCATTCCGGGCCTTGTATTTCTACACAATATGTTCCCCTTTGAGAGGTTCATGGGAGTCCTAAAGAAATATGTCTGTAACCACGCTAGGCCAGAAGGAAGCATCTCCATGGGCCATCAAACAGAGGATGTCATTGGGTTTTGTGTTGAGTTCATTCCTGACCTTAAGAAGATAGGTCTCCCTCAATCGTGGTATGAGGGGAGACTGGATGGAAAAGGCACGCTAGAAGGGGACTCAATAGTATGTAGGGATGGGCATTCTTGGTCTCAAGCACACTACACGGTTCTACAGAATTCTACCTTGGTGACCCCGTATGTCGATGAACACAAGAACATTCTGCGCTCCAAACACCCGGACCAGTGTGAGGACTGGATTACATGTGAACACATCAGGAGTTTCGGCAGTTGGTTCCAAACACGTCTCAGGTGTGACAACACTGTTTCTGATGACCTGTACTTGTTGGCGAGGGAACCATCTTCGACTATAATGACCTACAAAGGGTACGAGATAAATGGGAATACATTTTACACAGTCGCCCTAGATCAAAAGAGCACCAACCAAAACAGTGGTGTCCGCTTTGATGCAGCAACCAATAGGGGAAATGACACATATTATAGTTACATAGTGGACATATGGAACTTGACTATGGAGATGATATTAAGGTCCCTTTGTTTAAGTGCAAATGGGTCAATCTGTCAGGAGGCGGGGTACAAGTAGACCCACAGTACGGAATGACATCAGTGGGTCTGAACAATCTGGGGTACATAGAAGAGCCATTTGTCCTGGCCAATGATGTGGCGCAGATTTTCTATGTGAAGGACATGTCTACCAAACCGAGAAAAAGAAAATATAAGGAAGCGGATACATCATACGATGAGCCAAATCCCCACATAGTTCTTTCAGGAAAAAGAGACATCTTGGGATTGGAGGGCAAGACAAACGTGTCTGAAGATTATGAAAAGTTTCATGAAATTCCTCCCTTCAAAGTCAAGGCTGGCCCAAGCATCATGTTAAACGATGAAGATTATCCATGGTTACGGCGGAATAAGCAAAGAACACAAGCGAAGAAAAACTGAAGACTTTCTATCAAAACTATTATGATGATGCCTTTGATGTAGAATATCACTCCAGTTATATTTGAACAAATGAAATCCCTTTGTAACAGATGAGTTTTCGTCCGAAACCCTGATACTTTCAAAGAGATTGTCTGTTTTGTATCCAGTTTTTTTCGTAATCCTCTCAACTTTTTAGCACATGCTATATGGGTGAAATGATGATACCATGCCAACTTTCAACCATTTCAGAGTTCATTTGTACTGCTTTTCTATTTAACGGTCATTTAGCTCAGATAATGAACTAATAGCAAAAAGAATGAACTAAAAGCAAAAAGAATGAACTAAAATAATCAATTAAAAGATTCTGTTATGATCAACTAAAAGAAAACTATAATATCCTTCAATAACAAAAAGAATCAACTAAAAGCTTCTATAAAACTCCAATAGCAAAAGGAATCAACTCAAAAACTTTTATAAACCTCTAGTATTATTGAAACTAAAATTATATAAATTTTATGCAACCAAAATTATCAAAGTATTTTCTGTTCAAAACATTAAAAGCAAAAAGAATTTTCATAAAGAATTTTTTTGTTAGAAACTTTAATAGCAAAAAGAATTATCATAAAGAATTTTTGAATATAATGATAAAACACAGTAATATTAAATAGCAGGAAAAAGAATCATTCAAAAATCCATGTTTATAGTAAAGTTATTCAAAAACTAGTGATTCACACAAATTTCAAAAAATTCAAATTTAAACTAACAGAAAGTTTATATTTTTTATTACCTAAAAGCAAAAGGAACTACAAAATAAAGCAAAAAACAAAAGAAAATAAATAATGCAAAAAACAGAAAAAAAAACTGGGAAAAATAAAAAAATGCCACCTACCGGGCCACTACGGCCTTAATACGACTAGAAACCCTACCATGGGCCAGGATTCAGGCCCGCGGAAGGCCCAGTAGGCCCATCAGGCATAGAAGTATATCTAGCCATGGGCCGGGCCGGGCCGGGCTTGGGTCGGGCCTGAAAAAGCCCACGGCAGAAAACTGAGGCCCAGGCCCTCTTAGGCCCTATCACTGGGCCTACTTTTCAAGCCCAAGCCCGGCCCATCTGGTAAAAAGCCCTTAGGGATTAGGGCCGTGGGCTGGGCCTCTTCCTTAAAATGCCAATATGCCAAGCCCAAGCCCGTCCAGGCCCTACTGGTGGGCTCAAAAGTCAGGCCCAAGCCCGGCCCATGGGCAAGCCCATCGGGCCTAGGCCCTGGATTTTAGGGCCAGGCCTGGGTGGGCCAACAGGGCCGGGCCTGAGATGGCCAGGACTACATAGAAGTGACAATTAGGCCCGTAAGCCTGCAATAGAGGAGCTTGAGACGGGTGCGGTAGTGGAGCTTACAAACCACTGTCCGCCCCTCTCAACTAGCGAGGTGGGACTAAAGTTTTGGCCACGGGCAGCACGAGGCCTTTGGTCCCGGTTGATGGCACAAACCGGTAGAAAAGGGGGGCATTGGTCTCAGTTCATGGAACCAACCGGTACCAATGCGGCCCTTTGGTACCGGATGGTGCCACCAACCGGTACCAAAGGCCTCTTCTTCCCGCCCTTCGGGCTGCCGAAAAGAGACATTTGGTCCTGGTTGGTGGCACCCACCGGGACTAAAGGGGTGCATTCGTCCCGGTTTGTGCCACGTCCTGATGGTTTTTAGATGTTCATATATGTATGTATGTATGTATTTTTAGATATATGTAGTTTTTAGATGTATTTTTTGTATGCATGTATGTACTTTTTATATATATGGAAAAGAGGAAGAAGTAAGAAAAAGAAGGAGAGGAAAAGGGAAAATAAGAAGAGGAAGAAGGAGAACAATAAGAGAAGAAGAAGATGAGAGGAAGAAGAGGAGAGAGAAAATAAGAAGAGGAAGAAGAAGGAAAAAAAGAGGAGAAGAAGAAGGAATAGAGGAGAAGAAGAAAAATAGAAAAATTTCTATTTTTCTTCTTCTCCTCTATTCCCTCTTCTTCTCCTCTTTTTTCTCTTCTTATTTCTTCTTCTATTCTTTCTTCTTCTTCTCCTCTATTTCTTCTTCTTCGTCTTCTTCTTTTTATCGGGAACGAGGGTGACGAGGATCGCTGAGGGGTCAACGGTCGGAAACTAGGCTAGAGGGTCGCAGGGTCATAGAGGGGTCGAGGGTCGTCTAGGCCGGTCGAGGGTCAAGGGTTTGAGGGTCGAGGGTTCGAGGGTTCTAGGGTTCGAGGGTCGTCGAGGGGCCGAGGGTTCG
>NC_041391.1:692187890-692190325 GCF_002162155.2 Triticum dicoccoides
GGGTTCGAGGGTCGAGGGGCGTCGAGGGGTCGAGGGGTCAAGGGTCGCCGAGAGGTCGAGGGTCGCCGACGGTTCAAGAGTCGAGGGTCGAAGGTCATCGAGGGGTCGAGGATCACCGAGGGGTCAAGAGGTTGCCTAGTGTCAAAGTATTAAAGAAATCCATGGCTTCATCATTAGCCGGAAGTAACCGGGGCATGATGGTACGAAGTTCTCCAAAGTTATTCTGGAACGGAGTTCCGGATAGGATAATCCGCCATTTGGTACAAATTTTAGCACAAGCCTTCCAAATAGTGATATTCGGAAGGCTATTGCTATACTTTGTACCAAAAAGCGAATTATACTATCTCGGATTCTGTTCCAAAATAACTTTGGAGTATTTTATACCATCATGCGCCTGTTACTTTTGCCTAATGATGAAGACATGGTTTTGTTTGAATCCTTTGACACTACAAAAATGTCGGACAATCATGAGAGAGAGGCGGTTGATATACCCCCTCTCTGATAACTTCGACAAGAGGGGGGGCGATATATATACCCCCTCTCCGATAACATTTTTTTCTATGTATATGTCGTCGTTGTCGATATACCCCCTCCCTGATAACTTCGATATATCCATCTCTCATGTTTATATATAAATTGCCATGTTGTAATATTTGCAGAAACTATGGATCATCAAAGAGACTTCGATCAAGAAGAGATATTGGGGGACATAATCCGTGACGGAGGTGATGTAGTCGCGTAGTTTATCAACAACATCGAAGAAGGTCTGCAAGGAGAGGAAGCAAGGGTCATGATCGTGATGGTGGCTCCGGCGACCGTGATGACGGCTCCGGTGACCGAACGGAGTCGGGATCAGCTGTTGCAAAGCCCGGCAAGGTATATATATGTATATATATACATCTGGGCTATTCTGTTACGCGTAACAGAATATTATTCTGTTACCCTTTCTAAACTTATGAATCCGAACAGTTGTACTGATTCTGTCATTTCGTTGAACTGATCGTTTTTTATTAAAAAAAGCAAATAAGAGCCCCTCCCGCTCTCTCTCCATTCAGCCGGTCACTCCAGTCATCGATCGAGATGCTTGTGGTCGATCCCTCCACCCGCCCGCTGAGGAAGTCCTGGATTAGGGGGTATCCGGATAGCCGGACTATATACTTTGGCCGGACTGTTGGACCGTGAAGATACAAGACTCAAGACTTCATCCCATGTCCGGATGGGACTCTCTTTTGCGTGGAAGACAAGCTTGGCGATTCAGATATTATAATTGTTTCCTTGTAACCAACTCAATGTAAACCCTAGCCCCCTCCGATGTCTATATAAACCGGAGGGTTTAGTCCGTATGAGGACGATCACAACATTCATAATCATCATAGGCTAGCTTCTTGGGTTTAGCATCTACGATCTTGTGGTAGATCAACTCTTGTAACACTCATATCATCAATATCAATCAAGCAGGAAGTAGGGTTTTACCTCCATCGAGAGGGCCCGAACCTGGGTAAACATTGTGTCCCTTGCCTCCTGTTACCATTGGCCTTAGACGCTAAGATCGGGACCCCCTACCCGAGATCCGCCGGTTTTGACACCGACATTGGTGCTTTCATTGCGAGTTCCTCTGTGTCGTCGCAGCAAGGCTCGATGGCTCCTTCAATCATCAACAACAACATCGTCCAGGGTGAGACTTTTCTTCCCGGACAGATCTTCGTGTTCGGTGGCTTCGCAGTGCCGGCCAATTCGCTTGGCCATTTGGAGCAGATCGACAGCTACGCTCCTGGCCACCAGGTCAGGTTCAGAAACTTGAACTACACAGCCAATATCCGCAGACACTTGATCTTCAACGGATTCGGGCCCGCGCTAGGAGCGCCGGACAGTCGCGATGAGCACGGCTTAGACCTGCTGTCGGACAATGCTCGGGATATCGCCCCTGCAGGAACCCCGGACCTAAATCCGGGGCAGATTGTGTCCCCCGAGGACGGGTGGATGGACCCCGCCCTGGAGGCCGCACACCCATCGGCGGTAGAGCCGAACACAGACTTCACCCCCAAGGAAGCCTGTGACACCGGACCTCTGGACTCGTATCTGGCTGTAGGTTCCAGTCCGCGCACCTCCGAGCCCGCCGAATCTGGTTGGGCTCCGATAATGGAGTTCACTGCTGCGGATATCTTCTAGCACTCGCCCTTTGGCGACATGCTGAACTCGTTAAAATCTCTCTCTTTGTCAGGAGACTCTTTGCCGAACTATGTCCGGCTCGAGTGGGAAGCAGGCGATGAAGGAACTCGTTGCCCACCCACCACCCACTTCATAGCCACGGTCGATGATTTGACCGACGTGCTTGACTTCGACTCCGAAGACATCGACGGTATGGACGACGATGTAGGAGAAGAACAGGAACCACCACCCATGGGGCGGTGGACAGCCACCTCTTCATATGACAT
>NC_041391.1:692190886-692216982 GCF_002162155.2 Triticum dicoccoides
ATATGGTGGACACTCCGAAAGAAAACAATGGCGATGAGGCAACGGAGGGTAACCCCTCAAGGAAGAAAGCAAAGCATGGGCGGCGTCAGCGCCGTTCCAACCCCCGCCACAACACCGTCGGCACGGCGGTCAAAAACAATCCAGCTAGTGCCAAAGATGAATACAATCCCGATTAGCCTGCCTTCAAGCAGGCCGGACTGGCGATGGACGGATATTTGGAGAGGGACAGCTACATGCCCCCCTCCAAAGACGAGGTGAGCCTCGGCGATGATGAATTTGGCGTGCCCAAGGATCCCGCGGAACAAGTTCACTTTAAGCGACGGCTTACGCCCACTGCGAGGAGCCTGCAAAAGAAGCAACAACAGCTCAAAGCTGACCAAGATTTGCTCGCGGACAGATGGACCAAGGTCCTGGCCACCGAGGAATACGGACTCGACCGCCCCGACAAAGTGCACACACAGCACAATTCGCCACCTCAACCAAAGAAGGAGAACCTAAGGCACATACCCCGACGCGAGTACATCACCACGCTCCAGGACAATACGCAGGAAACACGAGGCAGCATCCTCAAGCCTCGGCGCAATCGTCATAAACGTCAAGTCAGGGAAGTTGGTGCCGAATTCAGCGGCCGCCGATCCGGTCAGCGGAAAAAGCGCATCTCAAGCCCATCCGGCCCGAGCAGCACACTCGATCAACCATGTGAAATTCATGGTACCCCTAGAAGGGCGGCCAAGCATACCAATAGAGAATGCCGGATCCTCAAAACAAAGCAGCCGGTTGCGTGCCAGAAACAATGAAGGGAGGTCCCACACAACAAAAGGCCAACCAAACATGGTGAGGTCAAAGGAAGATCCCCCCATAGCAAAAAAAAAACAGCCGATCGTCTCTGGCCACATCGACCGTCCGGACAACATCAGCCATAGCAATTTTATTGCACTATCAACCCAATAGTTTGGGGGCTCCATCTCAAACGAACCCCCACGGGCATAAAACTATCAATAACATCTCCTCAAAGATGCCAGGTGCATAGGCCAAGTTTTAACTGTCCCACCATGATAATGGTTGTCTTCGGATTACCACACAAATACCACGCCGAAGAATAAGTCTTCGGCATTGTCCCCCTTATACAGTAATTACCACATACTACCGGGACGAACCACGTTGGCTAGATTCAACGGGGTACAACATTAGGCCAGTCCCGCGTGACATAGTCACAATTATGGGCAAGGCCGAATTCTATCCTCAGAGTGGAAATCATACCGCTGCTGGAATAGTGAGTCATGCCTGTTTATCAAATTTTTGATTCGGCATCCAACTACCCAGACACCAACTGAGGAGTCCGAGCTACTTTACGGCATGATAGCCTGGTTCAGCCAGGCTCCGGTCAGGCACCCGCGGTTCAACCATAGGACATGCAGCTGACTTTAAGCATTTGTCTTTACAGACTAACTTTGGCGCAGAACAGGACTGGCGACATGGACTCAGCTCGGACGCACAAGGCAGGAGCACATAAGTAAACCCCCTCCCCCAAAGGAGGCAGTCCGGATACAGTTCAGATCCACATACATCCTCCTCCAGTTCGGCCACGACAGGTTCCGCCAAAACACCTCTTTTTATAAACCGTACTCATATGCATGGACATGTCACTCTACTACAATGCATAGACTTAAATAACACTTACCGGCCGTTGTTCCTCATTGACACCTTTTTGTCATAAACGGCACCCATGCCTCGTGTTATGCCCCAATATGCCAGGGGCTTCATAATATTCCTGATATGGCAACAAAGTCCGAGCACCTTTTCGGTCGCTCGACACCCCGAACTTATAGCACTATATGCATCAGCTCCGAATCATGTCCTGGGTCATTAGTTGGGTTTTCTGGCTCCCATGTTATGGTACCTTACGTTCCATTCCATCGGCTAAGGTAGCACTGGGAGAACTACTGCGATTGTGTCCCGGTTCTTCCAGACGAGCACCTCAGTAGAGAAAGCCGAAAACTGACTGTCATGATACAGCAAGAGCTGGTCAGCTGTTCGAGATGTTGTAAAATCTTTAAAGATTTATTCTGTATAATGCCATTATAAATGCAAAGTGCGACGGATCGGTCTTCCGATCAGGCGCCGATAGAGCCCCTAGTACGGTCTTCCGAACACCAGGGGCTGGGCTGACCATACTCGAATTCCTATGGCTAAGTGAGAGTGATAAAGACCTATAGTTTGATTGCCTGGTTCGCGGTGAGTAACACCTCCTTAAAAGGACCCAACAATGGGATAAAGAGTGTTCAGGTATGTCCCGAACACCCCCGTACTTTTTACGTGGGGGAAAAAGCCGATGACTGGCCAACGCTCAGAATTTATATACACTAAACAGCCGCACAGGAAGAACAGTAGTTCACATAAACAGGAAATAAATAATAAAAGTGCCATTATCCCGCATTACAAAGAATAGTACACTGATCCGCCACAAGGCGGGCTCCTTTCAAGACACCCTCATAGTACAACTCAGGCTTGCGATGCTCCTTACCCTCTGGTGGTCCCTCAGTCATCAACTTCTCAGCATCAAGCTTCCCCCAGTGCACCTTCGCACGGGCAAATGCCAAGCACGCACCCTCTATGCAGATCGAGCGCTTAACGACATCGAGCCGAGGGCAAGCACCAACAATCCGCTTCACGAGTCTGAAGTAACTGCTTGGAATTGGCTCCGTGGGCCACAGCCGGACAACCAAGTCCTTCATGGCCAGTTCGGCCGCCTGGTGCAGTTCGACCAGCTGTTTCAACTGATCGATAAAGGGCACCGGATAATTCGGTGCCAAATACTGCGACCAGAAATGCTTCTCCGCAGACTTCTTCTCCTCAGTCCTCTAGAATTGGGCAGCATCTGATATGCTGCGTGGCAGATCTACAAACGCCCATGGAGAAACAAGAATTCAGCTTGTCGCTTAGAGTTCCTCCCATTACTATGCAAAAATGGCCTTGAGTACAAAAGGCCTTACCAGCCGCAACCTTCCGGGCCTCCTGAATGTCCTTCAGAGCACCTCGGGCTCCTTCGCGAGCATCCTCTGCGGCTTGGAGAGCATGGGCGAGTTTGGATTCTTTCCCTACTAGACTCTACTCCAAGGCCTCACTTTTCTTCATGGCCTCCTGGAGCTCTCGCTCAGCTTCAATGACCCTGGCCTCGTGCTTCTCGCGAAGAGCCTGTTCGGCGGCGGCCTTATTATCGGCTTCGGCCACAGCCTTCTTCAGTGCCTCAATTTCAGCACTCGCCCCTAGAGCATACAATACAAATATTTTTGTTAGGCACGAAGTCCACTTCGTGCTCAACTTAGCACAAGGTTTCGACATACCTTGCTTGTTCTCCAACTGCTTCTTCACTCGGCCAAGTTCCTCTTCGGCCCGTTCCAGACGCTACTTTAGTCCGGACACCTCCGCACTATGAGCAGCGGTTGTCTCTGCGGACACCTATTTTCAAACAAAGGGATACACATCATTAACTGAGTCTCCTGCAAAGCGGAGGATTTGATCCCCTGTCCGCCTTTCTCTCCCTTTCACCGGACAGTGCATCAGGGACTACTACTCATACTATGACAATCTCCAAACGGTTCCTAAAAACATACCTCAAAGCCCTTTATAATGCTAAGGCAGGAATCATTCAGTTCGCTCTCGGCGGATTGAATCTTTTCAATCACCGCACCCATGAGGGTGCGATGCTCATCGACAATGGGCGCACTCTTTAGCGCCGTCGATAGGCCGCCCGGCAACTCTGCTTGGACAGAGATTGCTGGCGGAGCGGGCTGGCCTCCCCCCGTCAAAGGTAGCTGCTCGCCCGATCCTGGAGCCCCAAAGGTCTCCAGGACCGTGTCCGGCCGTGGGCCGAATCCAACATTGCCCCCGCCGTCGACAAACATGGGAGCCGCTGCTCCCGCGTGTCCGGCCCCAGGGATATGCTCCCCCTGGTCCGGGCCCCGCTGAGATGACACCTTGGTGTCGCACCTAAGCTCCGGGGAAGGGCCCTCTGGAGGCGTCTTGCTTGCCAGGGCATCGGAGCTCAGCGAATCCTCCGATGAGGACTGTCCGCATAGGACCTCGCCGGGTTGTACAAAATATGGAGACAGTTAAAACTACTACATCCTAATGACCTCGGGCACATAGGTGTGTGCGGGTTTCGTATACTTATGACTTTACCAGGGGCTAGGCCCTGGGATCCCACTCTGGGCTGCTGTCAACAGCCGTGGCGGACGACTTGGGGAGGGAACTTTCCCCCTCTTTGGCGATTCGGCCTCCAGGGATGAGGAAGCCGTCCTTTTCTTCTCTCCCCCTACGGGGGACTCATCTTCTTCCTCCTCCCTTCATCTTCGGCGGGGAGATGGTCGTGGGAGTCTTCGGATTTCGTGTCCAAAGCATCGCGACGACGGAGGCCACTCCGGTCTTCTTGACCTTCTCGAAGACCTCTTTCTTTGGCGCCTTGTAAGGCGCTGGGACCAGCATCTTCGCCAGAAGAGGTCCGACCGGTTCCTCCGGCAGTGGGACTGGATAGTGTATCCGCTCCACCTTTTTCGTCCATTCCTGGGATTATTATAGGAAACATGATAAAAGCGTCTCCCTCAGGACACGTCAGTTAAAACATGGATGGACCTAGCACAGCGATGACTTACCGGACTCGCAGAATGGGATAGTTGATACCCGCGGTCCTCGGCGGAGCCCGGCCACGGTTTGCCGGACTTGAAGAGCACCTTCCAGATGTCCTTGTGGGAGGAGCCATAGAGCTCCTGTAGTGTCTGGTGTTCGTCCGGGTCGTATTCCCACAAATTGCAGGCCCGGCGCTGGCAAGGGAGAACCAGGCGAACTAACATCACCTGGACTACGTTGACAAGTTTGACATCCTTGTCGACCATGCTCTGGATGCGCGTTTGGAGCATCGATAGCTTGTCAGATGAGGACCAGTTCAGGCCCTTCTCGGGCCAGGACGTGAGCCACAGTGGGGCTCCGGATCTAAATTCGGGAGCAGCAGCCCACTTTTTACCGCGCGGTTCGGTGATATAGAACCACTGCTGCTGCCACTCCTTGACGAAATCATTGAAGGCGCCAGTTGGCCATACGACCTTGGGCATCTTGCTTACCATGGCACAACCGCATTCGGCGTGCTCGCCATTCACCACCTTGGGCTTCACGTTGAAGATTTTCAACCATAAGCCAAAGTGGGGCGAAATACGGAGAAAAGCCTCACACACGACAACGAACGTCGAGATGTTAAGGAAAGAATTGGGGGAAAGATCATGAAAATCAATCCCGTAATAATACATGATGCCGCGAACAAATGGGTGAAGGGGAAACCCGAGCCCGCGGACAAAATGAGGAAGGAACACGACCCTCTCGTGGGGCTCCGGATTGGGGACTATCTGTCCCGCCGGTGGAAGACGATGGCCGATTTTCTTGGCCAAGTACCCGGCCTCTCGGAGCTTTTTGATATCCCTCTCCCGGACGGTAGAGGCCATCCATTTGCCTCCTGCTCCAGATCCGGACATCTTCGAAATCTCTCTTCAGTGGAGAAGAAGAGTGCTTGGGCGCTAGGGCTCGAGCAAAGGGGAATGGACTAGGGGAGGGAAAAGGCGTGGGCAAAAAAAGGAAGAGACCCCATCTCTTTATAGAGGCGGTAAAAAGCTTTTGCACCTCCCCACTTGCCTGGTGGAACCCGCTCGTTCCCCACTCACCGCAATTAACGGTGCGGTTGGGCTACCCATACCCGTATTGATGAGAATCCCGTAATAAGGGGACACAATCTCTGCTTCGGCAAGACGCGCAGAAGAAACCGCCTCACAATATGCACTGTGGCTGGTTGTGGGAAAACAATTCGAATAAAGACTCGACCAGAGTGTCATGTCACGCCGTACAAAAATTGCCAGCAGATCGGATTTATGAAGTACTATGCTCTCTACGGTGGTATGTGAAGATCGTCTTGCGGATCCGGACACGATTCAAGTGTTCGATAATTACTTTGGAGTATTCAGAGATGGAACCCGCCTTGCAATACCGAAGACAAATTGCACGCCGGACTCATCGTCATTGAAGCCTGGTTCAAGGGCTACTGAGGGAGTCCTGGATTAGGGGGTATCCAGACAGCCGGACTATTTACTTTGGCCGGACTGTTGGACCGTGAAGATACAAGACTCAAGACTTCGTCCCGTGTCCGGATGGGACTCTCCTTTGCGTGGAAGACAAGCTTGGCGATTCAGATATTATATGTCCTTCCTTGTAACCGACTCCATGTAAACCCTAGCCCTGTCCAGTGTCTATATACATCGGAGGATTTAGTCCGTATGAGGACGATCACAACATTCATAATCATCATAGGCTAGCTTCTAGGGTTTAGCCTCTATGATCTCATGGTAGATCAACTCTTGTAACACTCATATCATCAATATCAATCAAGCAGGAAGTAGCATTTTACATCCATCAAGAGGGCCCGAACCTGGGTAAACATTGTGTCCCTTGCCTCCTCTTACTATTGGCCTTAGACGCATAGATCGGGACCCCCTACCCGAGATCCGCCGCTTTTGACACCGACACCCGCCTCCCTCCTGTCAACCCAGGCCCTACCCCAGTCGCGGCAATGGGCGCCGGGGCGTGGGCGGCGCGGTGAGGCGGAGGAGGGGGGACGCGGTGCGACCCGGTGTGGCAGAGGGGGGCGGTGGCACGGTGGGGAAGAGGGGGCCGGTGCATGGTGGAGAGAGGTCGCCGGTGCACCGGGGATGGAGGTCCATGGCGGCATGTAGAGGTGGAGGCGTGCCGACAGTCGAGGATGGACGCGCGCGGTGGTCGGGAGGTGGAGGTGCAGCGGCGGACGGGAGGTGAGGCACGCGGCGGCCAGAGCTGGGAGGCGCGTGACCGCCGGGAGGTAGGATGCGTGCAGCGGCTAGGAAGGAGAAGGTGCGAGGCCGGGGCTGGGAGGCACGCGGCCACCGGGAGGTAGGACACACGCGGCGGCTGGGAGGGAGAAGGTGCGAGGCGGGTCGTGGGGTGGGCCGTGGAGTCGTCGTGTTCCGTTCCCCTCCTCCTCCTTCCCCTTTGTACTAGTGGCAAGGGCCCGAGCTGTGATGTGGTCGAAAGGATTTTGAGCGACCACTCCAGTGATTTCGTTTGCCTTACCATCTTGGGAAGGGAAGGGCAGAGGGCGTTGGCGGATCTCGCAGGAGTGGGAGGGGGCGGTCAGTGGCGGAGCTTGACAAGAATCCATGTGGGGGGGGTGGGGGGCAGCGGTGTCTGTGGTGGTGAACTGCAGCAGCGAGCAACACCAGGCTTTGACCTCCTCTCACCATGCCTCGCAGTTCTATACTTCTGCGGTTCTTTGACGCCTAGATGATTCTGTGACTTTGCTAGGCTGCAGCTGGATTCATCATTCTCTATCTCTACTTCCTTACTTTAATTGCATTGCAATTTTTCTCTCTGACATTACCTACAGCCCGAATAGACAGGCAATCTCTTGAACTCATGGATGATTGGGTAGATAGCACTAAAAACATCTAGTAGCCATATTCTTATGGCGGGCGGCCGACGATGAGGGGGTGACCTGCCGGCCAGCGGACATCGACAACGACCGGCCACCACCACCACCGTCCATTTAGGTTCACCTCAGTCACCGGCAACTGTAGCCATGTTGCCCATGTGCCCATCCTCGTCGTCTCTCGAAGATCAATCTTTATGCTCTGTCTTTTCTGCACAATATGGGAAATGTCATCCAGTTCTGCATGCACTAGAGCCTGCACCAAAATCTTGGCCATCCACAACATGCCTGAATTTGTTCATTTATCTCATGTAAGATGCCAAGACGAGGTTCCAGGCTAGTGTTGCTAGCAGGAACCATAGAGTTGGCAAATAGGGCAGAATCTGAAGAGCAGCTGAAGCTGAATCTTCTGTGCTTAAAGTGCAATTTACAGGAAGGACTATTCCAAAATTCATGAACCTAAAATGGAACATCAAATAGGAGCTGAGGAGATTCCGTCGCAAATTAATTATCCTACAGTATGTTGTTGCTGGTGGAGCGACTATAGTAGTATTTGATCAGGGGCTAACAGTAGTTAATTACTACTGTATTTGACATGAGACTAAGCACCATACGAGCTATAAAACGACAGCTCATATTTTGGGAAACTTTCGTGGTAGCTGTGCAACAAAATTTCACAAAGAATTGTCAAATGCGAAACTTTCAAAGAGGCCAAAGATTTTAGTTCAACGTCTACGCAAAGCTATCGAAAATGTGAAACTTAGTCATGTTGAACGTTTTCTCAAATTCGCAACTGGTGAAGACTAATTTGAAATATGGTGAGACCCTTCGTGTTGTTTTCCCATCAGGAAAAACAAAGTACTCGTACTGATCTCTGTGTGTGTTTGTACTCAGGAGATATTTTTCACGAAGTAATTTTGAATGGTTCCGAAAAAGTACTTGAACTGATGTCCATATGTGTTTGTGTTGAGCGTGTTTTCACAGACTAAACTTTACTCTTTTTTTGGTACGCCTTTTCCTCGTAAATTTTCAATGGTTTACGGTATCATAGTCCTCGAACTTGCATGGTTTATATCATTGAGCTGAATGATATTTTTCTTAAGAAAATGATTTGTGTGTTTCTTTTTTTGAACTCATTTTTTTGCAATGATGTTTTGAACTTCTCGCGTTTTGCGACTTGAACTTTTACCATTTGAATTTCCATGAATTTTTCTTTTGTTTGAGCTTTTTCCCAAACTTATCTGAGACGTCATGTTTGAACATACAACTTTTTTAGTTGTGAACTTTTTGTTTTTTTTCATTTATTAAGTTGCTTTTTTCCTCCAAACTTTTACTTTTTGCAAATTTAATGTCCCTTGAGTCAGAACTGATGCAATTTTTTATTTTTTATTTATGGTACTTATGGTACTAGAGAGTTTGTACTTCTCAAAAAATAATCACTCGATGTTCTTTTAGTTTTAGTTTTTAGTTTTCTTTCTCATCCTTATCCTTACTGACGGTGTCATCACACATCGTACCTTTATGTTTTATGTAGTTGAACGGACTTACATTTTTACCATTCCCTTCTTTTAAAAACTTATGTTTTCTTCTCCAAACTTCCTACCTCACGAGAATCAGAACTTATTTATTTTTTACATTTGCACTTCCAAGTGTCTTTAATGACATTTTCACTTTTTTACTTTGCTTTACCTCATCAAACAGGCGCCCAACACATTTACAGAAACAAAATACGAATCTTGGAAGCACTAGGGGGATAACCATTTGCACATGACTTCATGTGTGCCTTCATCATAGAAAAATATACTGAATATCACCAAGTTCTAAGGTTGAACAAATGAATCATACAGAATATTGTCAAAACCCATATTTTTCTCACTAAAACAAACTTCTATACTTGCATACAACACTTCTTGAACTTGGACAACACCTAGTCCTCAACTTGGACGATGACCAATGCTCAACTCGAACGGAGGAGGTTGTCGTTGCTTTTTAACCTTAATGCTTCGAAAGACACTAGGAATTGCTTCAAAACTGCTTTATACTTTTTAACATGAGGGTTCTCTAAGCTAGGCCAAGAAGCAATGCATACGTCATATTTTTATTCTACAAGTAGAAAATACATCATATTGTTCTCTAACACTCACAGAATACACATAGAACACACACACTTAAGTTTAGAGAGCCATCCTGTTTATGTTCAGAGAATAAATGCATTTAAGCTCAAAGAACAAATGTGTTTAGGTTCAGGGAACAAAACAATCTTTAGTGTGATTTTCTACATATGGATAATCGCAGAAGCAACATAGTTGGACTGAAGCTCTAAGTTTTTTTGGAAACTGCTATTGGAAAGGTGAGCATCAAGTGGTAATTAAAGAAGGCTAACAAAAATGAAAGTAGCATTTTTTACATGACGGGTAGTGCTAGGTATCGGTTCATTGCTTTTGCCATCCAGTATGGTGTCAACAGGGATGCGGTAGCTCTTGTCCTTGATGGGCGCCCAGTCATCATCGAAGAGCTTGAGGAGGAGCTTCAAGACTGGCCAAACATGCTAATTGGAGAAGCCAAGAGGCATCATCACCTCCAGCTCCTTTCTAGTAGCATTAGCATTATAGGAAATCATGGACTTTAATGAAATGGTTCAGGGATCACTCCCATTCAATCCCATTTGCTACTTGTGCTGCAGAGAACATGAATATAAAGCAGATGGTGACTCATCGATTTTTCTTTACGATATATCTGAACTTACAGAAATTTGAAACTTGAACTGGCGATATTAGGGTGATATATCTAAACTTTACTGAATTTTGAAGAAACTCGCTGCAAATCATTACTTATTTAGGTGATATATCTAAAGTTATAGAATTTGAAACTTGCACTGACGATATTTCTGCACATGCACCAACTATTCTGTGATTTTTCATGGACTGAAGATAGAATACGCACCAAACTAATATTAAGTCTGGTACAGAAATTCTCTATTCATGGACTGACAATATTTCTTCTATGTGGAATACATAAGATCTCCTCAATGGGCCATGATGCAGGCATCACCGCAGGTAATACTTGGCGCACCGGAGAACCTGTACTGTTGGATTTGTCGAGAGAGGACTGAGGGAACACGCCAGCGTTAGGGTGGCGGATGCAAGTATTGGAGTTCAGCCTAAAATCACTAAGAGAATGGATCAAAATGAACTCAGATTGACTTCTAATCATTTTAACCGAGGCATTTTTTATATGAATAACTCATGTTATATATAGTACCACTGTTTTTTACATTCTCATGAACAAATAACCATAGAGTAACGAGAGAATGTATTACTCGACAGTAGGCATTTTCTTCTCAGAACCACTTTGGTTTTCTTTTCTTTTTCTTCACTTTTGCTCTGCTTTCTTTTTTCTTTGCTTTATGAAGTGCCCCATCAGAAAAGTTGAACTTTAGATTTTACCAATCTCCACATCTACTGAAACTAAGGGCTCCTTTTGAAACATGTACAATGAACTGAAAAGGCATATACAAGGTCAACTGAAAAACCATATACAAGGTGAACCGGAAAAGCTTCTGAGAAAAAAAAGTGAACCAACTTTTTGTTGTTTTTCTAGTTACTAAACTACTTATTACCATAACAGCGGCTGAACTGATGCTGCATATGTATATAGGAAGGTTACTGGTACCAAAAAATTAGGACAGTAAACAACATTATAAATTGAATTCCTGAATGTTATATGAAGATGAGGCAATTGTACTTACGATTTGGAATTAGATGTACTCAATAGCACACAGAAGATGGACTGAAAAAATTGAACTAGCACAACCATTCTGCTTGGTGAAGATGGTGGCTTCATTTCTACATGGATTGATGTCTGTGCTCCACTTGGACGGCTGCGAGTAACCATGGTGGACGAGCTCGTGACCGAGGGCGGCCAAGGCGACCACCGGAGACTGTAGGTGGTCATGCTTGTTCTCGGCAGCGAACTTACACGAGGTGGTGGTGATGGCTGAGGAAGTCAGAAATCGGCGCTGAACTAAAAGATAAGAATTGTACTAACTAAAAATTAGAATTTGAACCGAGTGTGTCACTGAAGATGAACTTGTGCATCTGTTTTTTGCTCCCGCGCCAATGTAACAAATTCAGGATGACATGAATTTTGTGTGCATATAATAAGATGAATGAGTGAGAGAAGAAAGAGAGCAGTAAAAGGATTTTTTTTAACCTTGAGATGATATCTCTTCTTGAGGTCTTGATGAAAAGTGACGGTGTAGGTACCACATAACCACCAACTAAACACTAGACCTTAACAAACGATGATCTCTCCTTCTAGAGTCTGAACTTACTAGCTTTTCATAATCTGAAGAGGTGTAAACCTTTATTGGCAAACTGCTGCAAAATCCCCAAATGCCATATAATATAAAATCCCCAAATGCCATATAATATAAAATCCCCAAATGTCATATAATATAAAATCCCCAAACTGCAGCAACATCCAGTTCAAGATAAGTTATCAATTCAGATCTTAATAAGCAAGAGAAGCAGTAAAGAAAGGCTGCATTTGTGTCCTCGGGCCATTCTTTAGGCACACTAAAACAAACATGCCGCTCATGTTAAGTATTCTTTCCAATAAACTTTCTAGAGTATCTTTGTTTAAACGTACTGTGGGGCGAACTTTTTCATTGTGTAGTTTTTGAACTCCTATTGTAGTAATACATGAACTCCCTGAGGACACGAATTCTTATATTAGCACCTAAAGTACAGACACACATGAAAATTGCTCTAAGTGGATAAATGATCACACACAAAAAATGATAATTGCAGGAAAACTTTTATTTGAAAAAAGCTCTCTGAATACCTTATTGAACTAGCTGTTTTGAACTTGCAAACGTTCATTTTTGCACTTATCCAAAATGTTTGAAAGGAGCAGGTTGTTTGACATTATTTTGAACACGCCTTTTCATCTCCACTGTATGGTATCCTCTCATAGGTATTTGCACAAACAGGTGGTGTGCTATGAAGAACAATGGTACTGTGAGCAAGTGAAATCAGAACTGAAACTCGTTACAAATTCTTGACAAAAAGGAGCAGCAGATAACCATTAGTCCATTACTCACAACAAACAAAACTCACCCAGTACATAGCAATTTCATAAATCTGCATGCACCTCGGTGTTCCACTGGACCTAGACACTGAATCAACTATGACAGATTGCTCTGAACCTTGCGAATTGTGCTCTCTGTTCTTGGCATGAGTGGTCGGAGCAGTAGCAGAATTTGGTGCCAGCTGACGGATGCAAGTCTTGCAGCTCGAAGAGCCACTATGTGCCGCTGCAATACTCCGCGACGACTATACAACAACATGGACTTGCATATCAGGCAAATGCATGTACTTGTATGTCAAGCATCATCAGGCACATTGAGGAGGTTGCATGTTCAGTTCATGACCAGTCTACATATGATGAACTTTACTACTGCTTGATGTGGACGTCCATGCACAACTAATTTGGGAACCCCTGTAGCCGAGTGTTCTCCCTCGATCACCACAATGGATAATTCTTGGGTTAGTGGTTGGTCTAAAAAATGAAGAGGTCAGTGCCTCCATAGAAGTAACAAGATGCACGCTTAAGTCTTAGGTCACAAGTTTTTAAATGCTAGCACTCCTACCAGCATTTGTAAATACTAGTGAACTTGAACTTATGGTCTCCCGAGATATGAACTGATTGTGTTACAAGCAGACACACAAAATCCAACGAGTTGTTGTAAGTACATGTAAAAAGAAAATCAAGTTCATGTATATTAATTGGGAGAAGTTCAAAAAGAAACTTTTAAAAAGTTTGTACTGTTTTTGCTATAACAACTATAGTCATCTTTGCAAACAATGTATATTACACGGTTAAAATAAGTTCTTTGGACTGAACTAAAATAATAAATTATACTGGACTAAAATGAGCAAACGGAAATGAGCGTGTTACTGAAATATTAACTAACCGAACTGTAGTTTAGTGGTGGAATTCACACGAGTTGGTCGTCATGGAAGATCATTCCTTGTGGATATCCTATCAATACAGATGTAGTGTCACTTGATGCAAAAAAAATGCTCATAGTCCTTTGGAGGTATTATAAACTTCTTCGAACTTATAACAACTAATCGCATGAACTAAGTGCGAAAGAAAGTGTGACCTTTTTTGCAATTTGTGTAAAAAAATCACTAGACAATCTAACATCTAAAATAATTAGCTGCATTTTTTTATTTCTCTCACTACACTGATGTGCAGTATACATCTTACCAACTACACACAAAAACATAAGTTCGACATTTAACATCATTCCCTCTCGGCACTCTGTAATAGAGACCTATAAAAGAAATCTCAAGAACACAAAGTGGATAAATTACAAGCATCAACATAGATATACAGTGATGCGTGAGTTTAAATATCACAAACCAAACGAAGTACCATTTCTATCAAAACTCTGCAATGCACAATTAACACACTAATTATTACTGTACAGGGACAAAATAAGCTCAGCTTGGGCACAAAAACTTGACTAAAAATCGCAACATATTAAAATAATCCATTTTCTAGTCCACACAGTATTACAAAGGGGATCAATAAAACTATACCACCTCTAGGTCAAGTAAAGATGTTTCTCTGAGCGTTCTTGTCATCCCTCTCATCCCAACAAGGACCTGCAGAAAGTAGAAACATTGTTCAGAAATTGGTTGGGTACCCATACTTTTGTACTGAGGTAAACGTTTTCATCGAACTATTGCCAAATTTTCAAAGAACTTGAACTTCAGATTTAGAAGAAATTCAGACCTCACCTGAGTGATCAAGAAAATATTTAGAGATCGCTGTTCGAAATCTTCATTTGTGAACTCTTAAGCGAGCAATGATTGAACATATGTAGAGATACAAGGATGAGATGACGAAAGCTGAACTTTAGGAGATGTCGAAGAAGAACAGCCAACGACGGTGGTCAAATAATTTTGTTGACCACAAGAATTAAAAAAATGAACCACTGGTTTTCTAACTAGATAACTGTAGGAATTAGCAAAATTGAACTACCCTATTATAAAGAAATGAAGAGAGTTAAAAAAATGCTAACATGTAGTACTAAATAGTACTATTACAAAGAACTTCTTACACTACCTCAACTTGCCTTAGGGACATAGGCATCCCTGAACTTGGTCGTCCACGACAATATACCTTAACTCAGCGTAGACTGGTAGTTGAACTTGGTACACATCCACACTAGCACCAGCAGCACAAGTCACCGTGGGTACCAGGGGCGTCGGTTTGGTGCTTGACATGTAAGATGATCTGCAAACACACATAAAGGTGAACTGAATTTTTTGGTTTTTTATGTATAACAATACAAAGTTCAAGGCAGTAAGGTTGCAAGTTCAAACAGTCAATGGACCAAAAATTGGTTAAACACCAATGTTGGATATGCATCAGTTTAGAATCAGCCAAAACACAAGTTCAGTATCAACATGACACAAGTTCAGCTACAGTTAACTTGAAATGAACGGAAAGAATAGAAGACCACATCATGTAATTTAGACATTTGGTATAGTCTGAACTCTGACCAGAACTTACTAGAAGAGGGATTATTTTTTCAGCTAGTAGTTCGCAAGCAATTTCAGAACACCATACATTTTTTAGCTAGTGAAACATGCGATGAAGAACTGAACTCAATAAACAAGATTTTTGGAGATGGAAGAAGGTGTCGCACGTCGGGTGAACCTGCTACCCCTACTCCTGCGGACTGACGGATCTAGTGAGTGGAGCTGATGGAGGCGGGGTTCACGAGCAGTGGCTGGGCCCGCCGGGAATTGGCCGCTGCAGGTGATCCATGCTGGGGCTCGTGGTGGAGAAGACCACACCAAACTTTTTCAATGAACTTCTAGGTTTTTGTGTTTGAACTTACAAACTTTCCAAATAAGTACTTATCTCACTTGTCTTTTTACTCACAATGGGATCAGAAGTGCACACATAGAAGCATTAACACAAGTATCAGATGTGGAAAACAACAAAATTTAAAGCTAAACAAATAAATGTGCAAACAGAAAAACCTACAACCAACGGGCATGATCTCCTCAATGGGCCATGATGCAGGCATCGCCGTCGGCAATATTTGGCGTGCCGGAGAACCTGTACTGTTGGATTTGTCAAGAGAGGACTGAGGGAACATCTCCCTGCAGTTTAATGTGACAATGTAGTTCATCTGCTCAAGAGGAAACCAATAACCACTGAATAAACATGGTAAGTATATTTCGAACTTATGTATTTTTTTTCTAGTTACCGAGCACATTATGAGTGCAGAATTGTTACAAGCATAAGAACTGATACAAAGAGAGCACATATCATATTTCAGGATTTTCTCAATTTGGACCGTCATCAAGTTATATATACATGGTTTCATCATCTTGTTAGCATGTCCTGCCTTATTGTTATGACAAAATGGCCCAAGAATTGTTTGAGCTACACCTATTGACTCCAAACAGTATTGCTAAGCTTAAGCTAGCTAGCACATTCATATTCATATAATAAAGAAGCAACCATAAAGAAACAAGAACAACACATTTTGACACTAACCATTAGGCTATAAATATGGTTTGTGAGCAGGGAATTTTATATAATATTTCTTTATGTACTGATGGTGAAATACATAGTGAACTTTGTCGTACTTTTTACAAAATTTTCTTTTGTTTTATTATACTTATTTATTGTTCATCTCCAAACAACTACTCTGAACTCTGAAATTTTTTGGAGCTCCAAATTGGGTGGGGAAACAACAAACTTTGTTGTCATTCATTGATTTGCAAAAAATAGTCCTTTCTTTCATTTTCCCACGCAATAACACAAGCACCACAATAGTAAGACCAAAGCTACAGAACAATAACTTTTCTTCAGCTAGCTACTACATTGAGCATGCAACGTGAACTTGTGATAAGCTAGCACAAAATCATGTAGACAAGAAACGGAATTGTTGAGATTTTTCATGTACAGGCATACAGGAAATCTTAAAAAGCATGGCGGTCTACGTACTGTTGGAAATATGCCCTAGAGGCAATAACAAAATGGTTATTATTGTATTTCCTTGTTCATGATAATTGTCTATTGTTCATGCTATAATTGTATTAACTGGAAACCGTAATACATGTGTGAATACATAGACCACAACATGTCCCTAGTGAGCCTCTAGTTGACTAGCTCGTTGATCAGTAGATGGTTATGGTTTCCTGAGCATGGACATTAGATGTCATTGATAACGGGATCACATCATTAGGAGAATGATGTGATGGACAAGACCCAATCCTAAGCATAGCACAAGATCGTGTAGTTCATTTGCTAAAGCTTTTCTAATGTCAAGTATCATTTCCTTGGACCATGAGATTGTGCAACTCCCGGGTACCGTAGGAATGCTTTGGTTGTGCCAAACGTCACAACATAACTGGGTGGCTATAAAGGTGCACTACGGGTGTCTCCAAAAGTGTCTGTTGGGTTGGCACGAATCGAGACTGGGATTTGTCACTCCGTATGATGGAGACGTATCTCTGGGCCCACTCGTTAATGCATCATCATAATGAGCTCAATGTGACTAAGTAGTTAGTCACGGGATCATGCATTATGAAACGAGTAAAGTGACTTGCCGGTAACGAGATTGAACAAGGTATAGGGATACCGCCTATCGAATCTCGGGCAAGTAACATACCAATGGACAAAGGGAATTGTATACGGGATAGATTGAATCCCCGACATCGTGGTTCATCCGATGAGATCATCGTGGAACATGTGGGAGTCAACATGGGTATCCAGATCCCGCTGTTGGTTATTGGCCAGAGAGGTGTCTCGGTCATGTCTGCATGGTTCCCAAACCCGTAGGCTCTACACACTTAAGGTTCGATGACGCTAGAGTTGTTATGGGAAATAGTATGTGGTTACCGAAGGTTGTTCGGAGTCCCGGATGAGATCCTGGATATGACGAGGAGATCCTAAATGGTCCGGAGGTGAAGATCGATATATTGGATGAAGGGTATTGGTGTCCGGAATTGTTCCGGGAGTACCAGGTGATGACCAGCGTGTCCGAAAGGGGTTTCGGAGGCCCCAGCAAGCGTTGGGGGGCCTTATGGGCCAAGGGGAGGGAGCACATCAGCCCACTAAGGGGCTGAGCGCCCCTCCCACCCCATCTCATGTAACCAGGAGAGGTGGGGGCGCCACCCCTAGGGTAGCCGCCCCTCCCGGCTTGGGGGGCAAGTTTCCTAGGGGGTGGGGGCGCCCAAACCCATCTAGGGTTTCCCCTGTGGCCGCCGCCCCTCCCCTAGGGAACCCTAGGGCGCCTCCCCATCCTCCCTTCCCCCTATATATAGTGAGGGAGAGAGAGGGCAGCCGTACCTTTCCCCTGGTGCAGCCCTCTCCCTCCTCCAACACCACCTCCTCCTCTGTAGTGCTTGGCGAAGCCCTGTCGGAGAACCACGAGCTCCATCACCACCACGCCGTCATGCTGTCGGAGTTCTCCCTCAACTTCTCCTCTCCCCTTGGTGGATCAAGAAGGAGGAGACGTCCCCGGGCTGTACGTGTGTTGAACGCGGAGGCACCGTTGTTCGGTGCTTAGATCGGAATCAACCGCGATCTGAATCGCTACGAGTACGACTCCTTCATCTGCGTTCTTGTAACGCTTCCGCTTAGCGATCTTCAAAGGTATGAAGATGCTCATCCTCTCTGTCTCTTGTTGCTAGAATCTCCATAGATTGATCTTGGTGATGCGTAGAAAATTTTGAATTTCTGCTACGTTCCCCAACAGTGGCATCATGAGCTAGGTCTATTGCGTAGATTCTATGCACGAGTAGAACACAAGTTGTTGTGGGCGTTGATTTTGTTCAATATGCTTACCGTTACTAGTCCTATCTTGTTTCGACGGTATTGTGGGATGAAGCGGCCCAGACCGACCTTATACGTACACTTACGTGGGACATGTTCCACCGACTGACATGCACTTGTTGCATAAGGTGGCTAGCGGGTGCCAGTCTCTCCCTCTTTAGTCGGATCGGATTCGATGAAAAGGGTCCTTATGAAGGGTAAATAGCAATTGGCATATCACATTGTGGTTTTGGCGTAGGTAAGAAACATTCTTGCTAGAAACCTATAGCAGCCACGTAAAAACTTGCAACAACAATTAGAGGACGTCTAACTTGTTTTTGCAGCATATGCCGTGTGATGTGATATGGCCAAGAAGGATGTGATGAATGAAATATATGTTATGTATGAGATTGATCATATTCTTGTAATAGGAATAACGACTTGCATGTCGATGAGTATGACAACCGGCAGGAGCCATAGGAGTTGTCTTTATTTATTGTATGACCTGCTTGTCACTGAATAACGCCATGTAATTACTTTACTTCATTGCTAAACCGTTAGCCATAGTAGTAGAAGTAATAAGTTGGCGAGACAACTTCATGGAGACACGATGATGGAGATCATGATGATGGAGATCATGGTGTCGTGCCGGTGACGATGATGATCATGGAGCCCCGAAGATGGAGATCAAAAGGAGCAAAATGATATTGGCCATATCATGTCACTATTTGATTGCATGTGATGTTTATCATGTTTATGCATCTTATTTTCTTAGAACGACGGTAGTAAATAAGATGATCCCTCATAATAATTTCAAGAAAGTGTTCCCCCTAACTGTGCACCACTGCGAAAGATCGTTGCTTCGAAGCACCACGTGATGATCGGGTGTCATAGATTCTAACGTTCACATACAACGGGTGTAAGCCAGATTTACACACGCGAAACACTTAGGTTGACTTGACGAGCCTAGCATGTACAGACATGGCCTCGGAACACAAGAGACCGAAAGGTCGAACATGAGTCGTATAGTAGATACGATCAACATGAAGATGTTCACCAATGATGACTAGTCCGTCTCACGTGATGATCGGACACGACCTAGTTGACTCAGATCATGTATCACTTAGATGACTAGAGGGATGTCTATCTGAGTGGGAGTTCATTAGATGAACTTAATTATCCTGAACATAGTCAAGAGGTTTTTGCAAATTGTGTCATAGCTCGTGTTTTAGTTCTACTGTTTTAGATATGTTCCTAGAGAAAATTTAGTTGAAAGTTGATAGTAGCAATTATGCGGACTGGGTCCGTAAACTGAGGATTGTCCTCATTGCTGCGATGAAGACTTATGTCCTTAATGCACCGCTCGGTGTGCTGAACCTCGAACGTCGTCTGCTGATGTTGCGAACATCTGACATACATGTTTTGATGACTACGTGATAGTTCAGTAATGTTAAACGGTTTAGAATTGAGGCACTAAATACGTTTTAGAACATCGAGGAACATATGAGATGTTCCAAGGGCTGAAATTGGGATTTCAGGCTCGTGCCCACGTCAAGAGGTATAAGACCTCCGACGAGCTTCTTGGCCTACAAACTAAGGGAGAAAAGCTCAATCATTGAGCTTGTACTCAGATTGTCTGGGTACAACAATCACTTGAATCGAGTATGAGTTAATCTTACAGATGAGATAGTGATGTTTCTCCAAAGACATTGCCACCAAGTACTAGAGCTACGTGATGAACTATAACACATCAGGGATAGATATGATGATCCTTGAAATATTCACGATGTTTGACACCGCGAAAGTAGAAATCAAGAAGGAGCATCAATTGTTGATGGTTAGTGAAACCACTAGTTTCAAGAAGGGAAAGGGCAAGAAGGGGTACTTCATGAAACAGCAAATCAGTTGCTGCTCCAGTGAAGAAACCCAGGGTTGAACCCAAACCCGAGACTAAGTGCTTCTGTAATGAGGGAACGGTCACTGAAGCAGAACTACCCTAGATACTTGGTAGATGAGAAGGCTGGCAAGGTTGACAAAAGTATATTGGATATACATTGTATTAAATGTGTACTTTACTAGTACTCCTAGTAGCACCAGGGTATTAAGATACCGCTTCGGTTGCTAAGTGTTAGTAACTCGAAATAAAAGAGCTATGGAATAAACGGAGACTAGCTAAAGGTGAGATGACGATGTGTGTTGGAAGTGTTTCCAAGGTTGATGTGATCAAGCATCGCCTGCTCCCTCTACCACCAAGATTGGTGTTAAACCTAAATAATTGTTATTTGGTGTTTGCGTTGAGCATAGACATGATTGGATTATGTCTATCACAATACAGTTATTCATTTAAGGAGAATAATGGTTACTCTATTTATTCGAATAATACCTTCAATGGTCTTGCACCTAAAAGAATGGTTTATTGAATCTCGATCGTAGTGATACACATGTTCATGGCAAAAGATATAAGATACTAATGATAGTACCACCTGCTTGTGCCACTGCCATTTGAGTCATATTGGTATAAAACGCATGAAGAAGCTCCATGTTGATGGATATTTGGACTCACTCATTTTTGAAAAGTTTGAGACATGCGAACCATATCTATTGGTATGTACACATGAAGAAACTCCATACAGATGGATCGTTTGGACTCACTTGATTTTGAATCACTTGAGACATGCAAATCATACCACATGGGCAAGATGACTGAAAGCCTCGTTTTTCAGTAAGATGGAACAAGAAAGCAACTTGTTGGAAGTAATACATTTTGATGTGTGTTGTCCAATGCTTGCTGAGGCACGCAGTGGATATCGTTATGTTCTTACTTCACAGATGATTCGAGTAGATGCTAAGTATATTTACTTGATGAAACACGAGTCTGAATTATTGAAAGGTTCAAGTAATTTCAGAGTGAAGGTGAAGATCGTCGTGACAAGAAGATAAAATGTCTATGATATGATCATAGAGATGAATATCTGAGTTGCGAGTTTGGTACACAATTAAGACATTTTGGAAATTGTTTCACAACTAATACCGCCTGGAACACCATAGTGTGATGGTGTGTCCGAACATCATAGATGCACCCTATTGGATATGGGGCATACCATCATGTCTCTTATCGAATTACCACTATCGTTCATGGGTTAGGCATTAGAGACAACCGCATTCACTTTAACTAGGGCACCACGTAATTCCGTTGAGATGACACCGTGTGAGCTATGGTTTAGAGAAACCTAAGCTGTCATTTCTTAAAAGTTTGGGGTTGTGATGCTTATGTGAAAAAGTTTCATGCTGATAAGCTCGATCCCCAAGCGGATAAATGCATCTTCATAGGACACCCAAAAAAGTTGGGTATACCTCCTGTCTCAGTTCCAGAAGCAAAAGGGATTGTTTCTAGAATCAGGTCCTTTCTCGAGGAAAAGTTTCTCTCGAAAGAATTGAGTGGGAGGATGGTGGAGACTTGATGAGGTTATTGAACTGTCACTTCAACTAGTGTGTAGCAGCGCACAGGAAGTTGTTCCTGTGGAGCCTACACCAATTGAAGTAGAAGCTTATGATAGTGATCATGAAACTTCGGATCAAATCACTACCAAACCTTGTAGGGTGACAAGGATGTGTACTACTTCAGAGTGGTACAGTAATCATGTCTTGAAGGTCATGTTGCTGGACAACAATGAACCTACGAGCTATGGAGAAGTGATGGTGGGCCTGGATTCCGACAAATGGATAAGAGGCCATAAAATCCAAGAGATGATCCATGTATGAGAACAAAGTGTGGACTTTGGAAGAACTACTTGATGGTCGTAAGGCTGTTGCAGATGGATTTTAAAAGGAAGACGGACAATGATGGTAAGTATCACCATTAAGAAAGCTCGACTTGTCATTAAGATGTTTTCCGACAAGTTCAAGAAGTTGACTACGAGGAGACTTTCTCACTCGTAGTGATGCTAAGAGTCTGTTGGAATTATATTAGCAATTACTGCATGATTTATGAAATCTTGCAGATAGGATGTCAAAACATTGTTTCCTCGATGATATTCTTGAGGAAAGGTTGTATGTGATACAACCAGAAGGTTTTGTCAATCCTAAAAGATGATAATAAGTATGCAAAGCTCCAGTAATCCTTCTAAGGACTGGAGTAAGCATCTCGGAGATGGAATATACGCTTTGATGAGATGATCAAAGATTTTGGGTTTATACAAAGTTTATGAGAAACTTGTATTTCCAAAGAAGTGAGTGGGAGCACTACAGGATTTCTGATGAGTATATGTTGTTGACATATTGTTGATCAGAAATGATGTAGAATTTCTGGAAAGCATATAGGGTTATTTGAAAAGTGTTTTTCAATGGAACACCTGGAATAAGCTACTTGAACAATGAGCGTCAAGATCTATAAGGATAGATCAAAACGCTTAATAAAACTTTCAAATGAATACATACCGTGGCAAGATTTTGAAGGAGTTCAAAATAGATTGGCAAAGAAGGAGTTCCTGGCTGTGTTATAAGGTATGAGTGTTGAGTAAGACTCAAGACCTGACCACGGCAGAAAAGAGAGAAAGGACGAAGGTCGTCCCCTATGCTTTAGACGTAGGCTCTATAGTATGCTATGCTGAGTACCGCACCTGAAATGTGCCTTGCCATGAGTCAGTCAAGGAGTACAAGAGTGATCCGGGAATGGATCACATGACAGCGGTCAAACTTAACCTTAGTAACTAGTGTACTAAGGAATTTTCTCAATTATGGAGGTGGTAAAATAGTTCGTCGTAAAGGGTTACGTCGATGCAAAATTTGACACTAATTCGGATGACTCTGAGTAGTAAACCGGATTCGTATAGTAGAGCAGTTATTTGGAATAGCTCCAAGTAGAGTGTGGTAGCTGCATCTACAAGATGACATAGATATTTGTAAAGCACACACGGATCTGAAAGGTTCAGACCCGTTGACTAATAACCTCTCTCACAAGCGAGATATGATCAAACCCCATGGGTGTTGGATTCATTACAATCACATAGTGATGTGAACTAGATTATTGACTCTAGTGCAAGTGGGAGACTGTTGGAAATATGCCCTAGAGGCAATACCAAAATGGTTATTATTGTATTTCCTTGTTCATGATAATTGTCTATTGTTCATGCTATAATTGTATTAACTAGAAACCGTAATACATGTGTGAATACATAGACCACAACATGTCCCTAGTGAGCCTCTAGTTGATTAGCTCGTTGATCAATAGATGGTTATGGTTTCCTGACCATGGACATTAGATGTCATTGATAACGGGATCACATCATTAGGAGAATGATGTGATGGACAAGACCCAATCCTAAGCATAGCACAAGATCGTGTAGTTCGTTTGCTAAAGCTTTTCTAATGTCAAGTATCATTTCCTTGGACCATGAGATTGTGCAACTCCCGGATACCGTAGGAATGCTTTGGGTGTGCCAAACATCACAGCGTAACTGGGTGGCTATAAAGGTGCACTACGGGTATCTCCGAAAGTGTCTGTTGGGTTGGCACGAATCGAGACTGGGATTTGTCACTCCGTATGACGGAGAGGTATCTCTGGCCCACTCGGTAATGCATCATCATAATGAGCTCAATGTGACTAAGTAGTTAGTCACGAGATCATGCATTATGGAACGAGTAAAGTGACTTGCCAGTAACGAGATTGAACAAGGTATAGGGATACCGCCGATCGAATCTCGGGCAAGTAACATACCAATGGACAAAGGGAAATGTATATGGGATTGATTGAATCCCCGACATCGTGGTTCATCCGATGAGATCATCGTGGAACATGTGGGAGTCAACATGGGTATCCAGATCCCGTTGTTGGTTATTGGCTGGAGAGGTGTCTCGGTCATGTCTGCATGGTTCCCGAACCCGTAGGGTCTACACACTTAAGGTTCGGTGACGCTAGAGTTGTTATGGGGAATAGTATGTGGTTAGCGAAGGTTGTTCGGAGTCCTAGATGAGATCCCGGATATGACGAGGAGCTCCTGAATGGTCCCGAGGTGAAAATCGATATATTGGACGAAGGGTATTGGAGTCCGGAATTATTCCAGGAGTACCAAGTGATGACCAGCGTGTCCGAAACGGGTTTCAGAGGCCCTGGCAAGCGTTGGGGGCCTTATGGGCCAAGGGGAGGGGGCACATCAGGCCACTAAGGGGATGAGCGCCCCTCCCACCCCATCTCACGTAACCAGGAGAGGTGGGGGCGCCACCCTTAGGGCAGCCGCCCCTCCCGGCTTGGGGGGCAAGTTTCCTAGGGGTGGGGGCGCCCAAACCCATCTAGGGTTTCCCCTGTGGCCGCCGCCCCTCCCCTAGGGAACCCTAGGGTGCCTCCCCCTCCTCCCTTCCCCCTATATATAGTGAGGGAGAGAGAGGGCAGCCGTAGCTTTCCCCTGGTGCAGCCCTCTCCCTCCTCCAACACCTCCTCCTCCTCTGTAGTGCTTGGCGAAGCCCTGTCGGAGAACCACGGGCTCCATCACCACCACGCCGTCATGCTGTCGGAGTTCTCCCTCAACTTCTCCTCTCCCCTTGGTGGATCAAGAAGGAGGAGACGTCCCTGGGCTGTATGTGTGTTGAACGCGGAGGCACCGTTTTTCGGTGCTTAGATCGGAATCAACCGCGATCTGAATCACTACGAGTGCGACTCCTTCATCCGTGTTCTTGTAACGCTTCCACTTAGCAATCTTCAAAGGTATGAAGATGCTCATCCTCTCCCTCTCTTGTTGCTAGAATCTCCATAGATTGATCTTGGTGATGCGTAGAAAATTTTGAATTTCTGCTACGTTCCCCAACACGTACGGCATCAGGCCAGGTGCTGGTCGGAAGTGGCATTTCACTCAGCAGGGTCAAGGCAACCTCTTGGCCCTCATGGCCGAGGGATAGAGATGACAATATCAATCTCCGTGGTGTCCTGGGAGCTCGCGTGAGCATCCACATCCAAGTGGCCGTCGAGCTTAACTCCCCTTTACCAGGAGATGGAGAGCATGAAGCCTATGCCTCATTTTCTTCTCGCTGTTTATAAGAAAAGATGCGACGAGCGGGACAAAGGCTATGGAACGTTGCTGAATCGTCCACCACTGTCGCCTCCCTGTATCCTCATTGCGCGGGCAACCATTGGGGAGCGAGCGCTGCTGCTGCATGAACCGCCAGGAGGAATCAAAGTGAGATCCGAACGCATCAATGCACACATGTAGTACTACACAACAATATGCATATGTACTGTACATAACAACAAATTAGCCAAAAAAACAATTTTATGAACACGACCTGACAAGAACAGAGATGAACTGACACATACACATGAACTGATTACAAATTTGCACACGATTTAAGTGTAATTTGTGGGAGATGAGGGGCTGACCTGCGGATCCCATCGGCGAACTGATGAACTATCAAACTGACGAACTGCTATGCTCCACACGAACTGACGTGTTCCTGTAGCAGAGGAGTGTAGTGGAGGGGTCACAGACGGCGTGAGGATGGGGGCACTAGCGGTGATGGAGTGCAAGCTCGGCGCGGTGGGAGGGACAGCGGTGCACGAGCTTGGCTCCATGGGAGGGACAGCCGCATTCTGGGGCCAGTGGGGGCGGCGCGAGAAAGGAGACGGGGTTTAGGGGCGGCGCATCGCTGGAGATGGGAGGCAGGGCCGTGGTGCGTCGCTGGAGGTGGGAGGCAGGGCCGTGGCGCCTCATCGGAGGTGGGAGCTGGGGGGCGTGGCCTGGCGTCGGAGGTGGGA
>NC_041391.1:692217262-692245913 GCF_002162155.2 Triticum dicoccoides
CTCTCTCTATCAATTCAGAAAATCAACATCGCTCCCTTATAGGCTGGATAGTAACAGAATAATATTTTGTTACTAGTAACAGAATAGTCCAGCCCTATATATATATATATATATATATATATATATATATATATATATATATATATATAGTAAGCCTGTGCTGACTAGCTAATTGTGCATTAATTTTTTTGGTATGTACATATATTAACTCTTTTTTCTTCTTTTATACATCCCTCCGGGTCAAGCAATACTTCAGTAAAGAAACGAGGCCCGAAGAAAAGTTGCGCCAGGATGAAAGGTTCACGATCACAGAAATCGCGCGCGATGGCCAACTGATTAAACCCCTCTGGACCAAGGAAGCATTTTCTGCCCAGTGCGGGGTTCTTGTTAGGCTCCTGGATGCTCATATTGGCTCCTACATATTCTACGAAGATCTTTATCGGTCAAACCGCATAACAACATACGTTGTTCCCTTTGTCATCGGTATGTTACTTGCCCGAGATTCAATCGTCGGTATCTCAATACCTAGTTCAATCTCATTACCGGCAAGTCTCTTTACTCGTTATGTAATGCATCATCCCATAACTAACTCATTAGCTACATTGCTTGCAAGGCTTATAGTGATGTGCATTACCGAGAGGGCCCAGAGATACCTCTTCGACAATCGGAGTGACAAATCCTAATCTCGAAATACGTCAACTCAACAAGTACCTTCGGAGACACCTGTAGAGCACCTTTATAATCACCCAGTTACGTTGTGACGTTTGGTAGCACACAAAGTGTTCCTCTGGTAATCGGGAGTTACATAATCTCATAGTCATAGGAACATGTATAAGTCATGAAGAAAGCAATAGCAACACACTAAACGATCAAGTGCTAAGCTAACGGAATGGGTCAAGTCAATCACATCATTATTCTAATGATGTGATCCCGTTAATCAAATGACAACTCATGTCTATGGTCAGCAAACTTAACCATCTTTGATTCACGAGCTAGTCAAGTAGAGGCGTACTCGTGACACTATGTTTTTTCCATGTATTCACACATGTATTATGTTTCCGGGTAATATAATTCTAGCATGAATAATAAATATTTATCATGATATGAGGAAATAAATAATAACTTTATTATTGCCTCTAGGGCATATTTCCTTCAAGAAGATGTCAGCGACTAACAAGATAAATGTTGTAAAGAAGGAGCATTACCATCGCATGGGGTCAGGTGGCTACCTCAAAGCCCGGCCGTTGTGGGACAAGGCTGAGCAGGACCTGATTGCTAAAGGGGTCGAACCAGAGACATTGCACTGGCTAGACCGTTGTAGGACTTGGTTCTTCGGGGCTGGTGGAACATTGGACCCTGAAACAGGGAAGTGCTGTTGGACGGACGAGCAATGTGCAACACCCACCATGAAGCTTCGGAAAGCAATCAACAAAGTGCGGGAAGGGAAGTTCGTTCCCGATAGAGAGAAAGACGAGCTCACAAGGGACCTCGGGAATCCTGAGCACCCTGGACGAACACGAGGCATGCCAGGCTCCGTTCCATGGAAGGTTGGGTTTCTCGACGCAAGCGGTTACAAAACCAAGAGAGGAGGAGGAAAGTGGAGCAGAGCAAACTGCAGGAGCTTAAGGCAAGGGTAAGAAAGCTAGAGGAACGAGATGCTGAGAACCAGCAGCTGAGTCATCCTGCCCAAGATGCTACCCCAGAAGCTACCCCGCCATCTCAATGGAGAAGCAGCGTGGCTTCCGCCGAGCTCGTTCAGCAGCCTGACTCGTTGACGGGTCCTGCTAGCTACCCCATGGATTTTATCACGGATTCACACCAGTGACACCTTATGACATAATGGGATCAGCTCAAAGTCAAGGCGGCTGTCGGCTCTGTGTTCCCTACTTCACCCGGAGAAACTTTTCACCGCCGTCCGATTCCACAAGGCTATGCTGTTGTGATGATGGACGAAATAACAGAGGGATTTGAGGAGCTCCAGCTTGACCACCCTACAGGTGAGGGGGAGACTCAGTTGGGTCTTGCTATGCATACTCCATGTCTATGGAGGAAGGAGCACATCAAGCTTCTGAACTTCATGGCTCCTGCTAGTCAGCTGGGCACTCCGCCTCCTCCTCCTCCTCCTCCTCCTCCGGCGAGTGATCCGCCTCCTCCGCCTTCACCTCCTCCTCCGGTGAGTGATCCGCCTCCTCCGCCTCTTGCTCCAGCGCTTGAGGGCGGCAGTACTCCGCATCCTTCTCTGCCTGCTCTGGCCCGTCCAAGCAGCCTGCCACCTCCTTTGCCGCCTCGTAAGCGACGGCGGAACACAGACGCAGCCGCTGCGGCTGCTCTGGCACGTCGTAGCAATCCGCCTTCGGCTGCTCCGCCTCTTAACGAACGAAAGAAGACAGCCGCAGCCGCTCCGGCTGCTCTGGCGTCTAGCAGTACAGCCAGAGGCAGGAGGCAAAACATGTTGGAAATATGCCCTAGAGGCAATAATAAAAGGATTATTATTATATTTCCTTGTTCATGATAATTGTCTTTATTCATGCTATAATTGTATTATCCGGAAATCGTAATACACGTGTGAATACATAGACCATAATATGTCCCTAGTAAGCCTCTAGTTGACTAGCTCGTTGATCAACAGATAGTCATGGTTTCCTGACTATGGACATTAGATGTCGTTGATAACGGGATCACATCATTAGGAGAATGATGTGATGGACAAGACCCAATCCTAAGCATAGCACAAGATCGTGTAGTTCGTTTTGCTAGAGCTTTTCCAATGTCAAGTATCTTTTCCTTAGACCATGAGATCGTGTAACTCCCGGATACCGTAGGAGTGCTTTGGGTGTACCAAACGTCACAACGTAACTGGGTGACTATAAAGGTGCACTACAGGTATCTCCGAAAGTGTCTGTTGGGTTGACACGGATCGAGACTGGGATTTATCACTCCGTATGAAGGAGAGGTATCTCTGGGCCCACTCGGTAATGCATCATCATAATGAGCTCAAAGTGACCAAGTGTCTGGTCACGGGATCATGCATTATGGTACGAGTAAAGTGACTTGCCGGTAACGAGACTAAACGAGGTATTGGGACACCGACGATCGAGTCTCGGGCAAGTAACGTACCGATTGACAAAGGGAATTGTATACGGGATTGATTGAATCCTCGACGTCGTGGTTCATCCGATGAGATCATCGAGGAGCATGTGGGAGCCAACATGGGTATCCAGATCCTGCTGTTGGTTATTGACCGGAGAGCCGTCTCGGTCATGTCTGCATGTCTCCCGAACCCGTAGGGTCTACACACTTAAGGTTCGGTGATGCTAGGGTTGTATGAATATGAGTATGCAGCAAACCGAATGTTGTTCGGAGTCCCAGATGAGATCCCGTACGTCACGAGGAGTTCCGGAATGGTCCGGAGGTAAAGAATTATATATAGGAAGTGCTGTTTCGGCCATCAGGAAAGTTTCGGGGTCACCCGGTATTGTACCGGGACCACCGGAAGGGTCCCGGGGGTCCATCGGGTGGGGCCACCTATCCCGGAGGGCCCCGTGGGCTCAAGTGGGAGGGTAACCAGCCCCTAGTGGGCTGGTGCGCCCCCCCTTGGGCCCCCCTGCGCCTAGGGTTGGAAACCCTAGGGGAGGCACACCACTTGCCTTGGGGGGCACTCCACCCCCTTGGCCGCCGCCCCCTTGGGAGATTCCCATCTCCAGGGCCGGCGCCCCCCCTGGGGGCCTATATAAAGGAGGGGGGAGGGAGGGCAGCCGCACCCTGAGTCTTGGCGCCTCCCTCCCCCTGCTACACCTCTTCCTCCTCCTAAAGTAGCTTGGCGAAGCCCTGCCGGAGTCCTGCTGCATCCACCACCACGCCGTCGTGCTGCTGGATCTTCATCAACCTCTCCTTCCCCCTTGCTGGGTCAAGAAGGAGGAGACGTCATCCGCTCCGTACGTGTGTTGAACGCGGAGGTGTTGTCCGTTCGGCACTTGGTCATCGGTGATTAGGATCACGGCGAGTACGACTCCATCATCCCCGTTCTCTTGAACGCTTCCGCTGGCGATCTACAAAGGTATGTAGATGCACTCCTATCACTCGTTGCCTAAATGAACTCATAGATGGATCTTGGTGAAACCGTAGGAAATTTTTTATTTTCTGCAACGTTCCCCATCAGTGGCATCATGAGCTAGGTCTATGCGTAGTTCTCTATTGCACGAGTAGAACACAAATTTGTTGTGGGCGTAGATCTTGTCAACTTCCTTGCCGCTACTAGTCTTTTCTTGCTTCAGCGGTATTGTGGGATGAAGCGGCCCGGACCGACCTTACACGTACGCTTACGTGAGAAAGGTTCCACCGACTGACATGCACTAGTTGCATAAGGTGGCTAGCGGGTGTTTGTCTCTCCTACTTTAGTTGGAGCGGATTCAATGAAAAGGGTCCTTATGAAGGGTAAATAGAAGTTGACAAAATCACGTTGTGGTTATTCGTAGGTAAGAAAACGTTCTTGCTAGAACCCAATTGCAGCCACGTAAAAGATGCAACAACAATTAGAGGACGTCTAACTTGTTTTTGCAGCAATTGTCATGTGATGTGATATGGCCAGAAGTTGTGATGAATGATGAATGATATATATTGTGACGTATGAGATCATGTTCTTGTAATAGGAATCACGACTTGCATGTCGATGAGTATGACAACCGGCAGGAGCCATAGGAGTTGTCTTAATTATTGTATGACCTGCGTGTCAATGATTTAACACCATGTAATTACTTTACTTTATTGCTAAACCGTTATCCATAGTAGTAGAAGTAATAGTTGGCGAGAAACTTCATGGAGATCATGATGATGGAGATCATGGTGTCATGCCGGTGACGAAGATGATCATGGAGCCCCGAAGATGGAGATCAAAGGAGCTATATGGTATTGGCCATATCATGTCACTATTATATATAATTGCATGTGATGTTTATTATGTTTATGCATCTTGTTTACTTAGAACGACGGTAGTAAATAAGATGATCCCTTATAACAATTTCAAGAAAGTGTTCTCCCCTAACTGTGTGCCGTTGCTAAAGTTCGTCGTTTCGAAGCACCACGTGATGATCGGGTGTGATAGATTCTTACATTCACATACAACGGGTGTAAGACAGTTTTACACATGCAAAACACTTAGGGCCTGTTCTGATCTCCTCCCACTTCAAACTTCTGAAAATCTCAGCCCGAAGCCAGCCCGAACGCAATAGCTTCAAGAAGCTGAAATCCAAGAAGCCACGACGGGATGTAGTGCATTTTTGTGAAGCTACCGATTTCCAGCTCCACGTTTTTGTGAATCAAAAGTTTCAGTTATTTACAGCCGTGTGCCACCGCCAGAGAAAACGATTCGTCACCTCGTCCCTTGATCGAACCCGCAACAGAACCGCTCGCTCCCATCTCCCATCTCCCTCGTCTTCTCCCCTCGAACCCTCACGGGCACCGTTCCCCGCCGCCGCACCAGGCTGCCCCCGTCGCCGACCGGATCCTCGCCTCTTCCTACAAATCCGGCCGTCCCAGCTTGTTTCCCGCCGGATCCAATCCTCGGCGGGGCGAATCGCGTGGGGTGCCAGGAGCTGTGACCCCATGGCACTGAGGTGCTAGTCCCGACGCCATTGACGTCCGGAGGAGCGGCCCGGACCCTCCGAGCCAGGAGTAGCACTGGGACGACGTGCCCCCAAGCCCAAATCGCAAGCCCAAACCAGGCCCAGCTTGTTTCTCTCTTTTTTGGGCCCGTGTGCAGGAAGAAGCTGCCTTCGCTCCAGAACGGTTTGCTGGACGCCAGGTGAAGTGAGAAGTCGGGTGAGAAGCTGGATATGAGAAGTTTTGAAGATGCTAGCGAGTCTCCAAACAGGCCCTTAGGGTTAACTTGACGAGCCTAGCATGTACAGACATGGCCTCGGAACACAGAGACCGAAAGGTCGAACATGAGTCGTATGGAAGATACAATCAACATGGAGATGTTCACCGAGGATGACTAGTCCGTCTCACGTGATGATCGGACACGGCCTAGTTGACTCGGATCATGTAACACTTAGATGACTAGAGGGATGTCTAATCTGAGTGGGAGTTCATTAAATAATTTGATTAGATGAACTTAGTCTAAAACCTTTGCAAATATGTCTTGTAGATCAAATGGCCAACGCTCATGTCAACATGAACTTCAACGCGTTCCTAGAGAAAACCAAGCTGAAAGATGATGGCAGCAACTATACGGACTGGGTCCGGAACCTGAGGATCATCCTCATAGCTGCCAAGAAAGCATATGTTCTAGAAGGACCGCTAGGTGAAGCACCCATCCCAGAGAACCAAGACGTCATGAACGCTTGGTAGTCACGTGCTGATGATTACTCCCTCGTTCAGTGCGGCATGCTTTACAGCTTAGAACCGGGGCTCCAAAAGCGTTTTGAGCAACACGGAGCATATGAGATGTTCGAGGAGCTGAAAATGGTTTTTCAAGCTCATGCCCGGGTCGAGAGATATGAAGTCTCCGACAAGTTCTATAGTTGTAAGATGGAGGAAAACAGTTCTGTCAGTGAGCACATACTCAAAATGTCTGGGTTGCACAACCGCCTGTCCCAGCTGGACATTAACCTCCCGGACGAGGCGGTCATTGACAGAATCCTTCAGTCGCTCCCACCGAGCTACAAGAGCTTTGTGATGAACTACAATATGCAGGGGATGGTGAAGACCATTCCTGAAGTATTTTCAATGATGAAGTCAGCAGAGGTTGAAATCAAGAAAGAACATCAAGTGTTGATGGTCAATAAGACCACTAAGTTCAAGAAGGGCAAGGGTAAGAAGAACTTCAAGAAGGACGGCAAAGATGTTGCCGCGCCCGGTAAGCCAGTTGCCGGGAAGAAGTCAAAGAATGGACCCAAGCCTGAGACTAAGTGCTTTTATTGCAAAGGGAAGGGTCACTGGAAGCGGAACTGCCCCAAATACTTAGCGGACAAGAAGGCCGGCAACACTAAAGGTATATGTGATATACATGTAATTGATGTGTACCTTACCAGTACTCGTAGTAACTCCTGGGTATTTGATGCCGGTGCCGTTGCTCATATTTGTAACTCACAGTAGGAGCTGCGGAATAAGCGGAGACTGGCTAAGGACGAGGTGACGATGCGTGTCGGGAATGGTTCCAAGGTCGATGTGATCGCCGTCGGCACGCTGCCTCTACATTTACCTACGGGATTAGTTATGAACCTCAATAATTGTTATTTAGTGCGAAGTTTGAGCATGAACATTGTATCTGGATCTCGTTTAATACGAGATAGCTACTCATTTAAATCCGAGAATAATGGTTGTTCTATTTATATGAGAGATATGTTTTATGGTCATGCCCCGATGGTCAATGGTTTATTCTTAATGAATCTCGAACGTAATGTTACACATATTCATAATGTGAATACCAAAAGATGTAAAGTTGATAACGATAGTCCCACATACTTGTGGCACTGCCGCCTTGGTCACATTGGTGTCAAGCGCATGAAGAAGCTCCATGCGGATGGACTTTTAGAGTCTCTCGATTATGAATCATTTGACACATGCGAACCATGCCTCATGGGCAAAATGACCAAGACTCCGTTCTCCGGAACAATGGAGCGAGCAACCAACTTATTGGAAATCATACATACCGATGTGTGCGGTCCAATGAGCGTTGAGGCTCGCGGAGGATATCGTTATGTTCTCACTCTCACTGATGACTTGAGTAGATATGGGTATGTCTACTTGATGAAACACAAGTCTGAGACCTTTGAAAAGTTCAAGGAATTTCAGAATGAAGTAGAGAATCAACGTGACCGAAAGATAAAATTCTTACAATCGGATCGTGGAGGAGAATATTTAAGTCACGAATTTGGTACGCACTTAAGGAAATGTGGAATCGTTTCACAACTCACGCCGCCTGGAACACCTCAGCGTAACGGTGTGTCCGAACGTCGTAATCGCACTCTATTAGATATGGTGCGATCTATGATGTCTCTTATCGATTTACCGCTACCATTTTGGGGATACGCTCTAGAGACAGCTACATTCACTTTAAATAGGGCACCGTCTAAATCCGTTGAGATGACACCGTATGAATTATGGTTTGGGAAGAAACCTAAGCTGTCGTTTCTAAAAGTTTGGGGATGCGATGCTTATGTCAAGAAAATTCAACCTGAAAAGCTCGAACCCAAGTCGGAAAAATGCGTCTTCATAGGATACCCTAAGGAAACCATTGGGTATACCTTCTACTTAAGATCCGAGGGCAAGATCTTTGTTGCCAAGAACGGATCCTTTCTGGAAAAAGAGTTTCTCTCGAAAAAAGTAAGTGGGAGGAAAGTAGAACTCGATGAAGTACTACCTCTTGAACCGGAAAGTAGTGGAGCTCAGGAAAATGTTCCTATGGTCCCTACACCGACTTGAGAGGAAATTAATGATGATGATCAAGGTACTTCGGATCAAGTTGCTACTGAACTTCGTAGGTCCACAAGGACACGTTCCACACCAGAGTGGTATGGCAACCCTGTCCTGGAAATCATGTTGTTAGACAACGGTGAACCTTCGAACTATTAAGAAGCGATGGTGTCGGTGTACTAGAGTAGGGGTACCCTAGTATCCCGAACTTGTGCACGGGCAGTTGCAGCACCCCGCGGCAAGGCTTGCCGGGCGACCGCCAAGGTCCTCCGTGGTTCCCTTGGAGCCATTCAAGAACAAAGTATTCAAGCCAAGGAGACAAGGCCCCGGCAAGAGGAACTTGCCGGGAAGGCCAACCGAGGCATCCCAAGAAACTTGCCGCGACACGCCACGTGTCCCGGCAAGGCGACAAGGCCCCGGCAAGAGGAGCTTGCCGGGAAGACCAACCAAGGCATCTCAAGGCCTGGTGAGCGACAAGCTTCCGGGCGTGACAAGACGACGACCGCGGCAAGGCACTTGCCGCAGCAAGTAACCACCCTGTACCCACGCTCCAGCGCATCCACCAACGTGTCGCCCTGGGGCTTTTCCAGGCGCGCGTGGCAGGAGGCTCTGCAGCCAGCGGTGCGCGGTGGCATGCGGCGCTGACAAGATCGCCATCGTGGCGAATGGTGGTGTCCCTGACGGTCCCTTTCTGCACTGTTTTGGGCGACACAGACGGGCATTTAATGCCTTTGTCCCCTGCCGTCAGGGTTAGGTAGGATACACTGTGCAAGTAGGTGTACCAACCGCAACTCCTTTTTACATTTTTACCCTTCTCTGCATTGCCACCTGTTGGTGACCCCTTGAGCATATGAAAGGAGGCCCATGCGCAATGTAGAGGGGGTTCGGCTCATTCGGAAGCCAGAAAAACAGTTAGCTCTCCCGAGCAAGAACAGAATACAATCAGACAAGCAGCAGTAGGAGTATTATCTCTCCGAAGAGCTCCGAAGCTGGGTAAACTGCTCGTGTGCTTCGCCTCGATCTGCTCTTCGTGCGATCTCCGCCCCCCGCCGAACCGAAAGGGGCTCGGTCCGCCGGTCCCATAGGTGTTCATGGATCAATTTCCCCGACATCTTTGGCGCGCCAGGTAGGGGGATGGAGATTGCGTGAACCTGATCCGACATTCACACGAGCTAGATCTTCATTTTCTTCATCAACATGCCACCGAAGAAGAAGACTTCGGTGGTAGCTGCTCCGTCCACGTCACTTCCACCACCGCCGGAGCAAATGGGTGGTGGAGTAGGCGCCGGCGGAAGAACGGACGTCGACGAGGAAGCTCACGATGCTGCCAGGTCCAAGGACAAGGCTGCACAGACCTCGGCGTGCGTACACGTCCCGCGCCCATCTCAGGAGGTGCAGGACCGACAGTATCATGGTATTCACAGTACCATACGTTCGTTGGGACAAGATCGAGCTGGTGGATCTCGGGGTGCTCAAGACCAGCATGCACACCAACGTACTGGCACAAACGAGACACGGTCACCTAGACGGGATGCTGCTCCTTCTAACATAGTTAGAAGTCCGAGAATATCCCGCTCCTCGCACCGTTCGCCACTGCCGCCCACCACTCCAGCATAAGCTTTGGCGCGAGCTCAGCTGCTCCTGGATTACCCTCCAGCGGAAGACAAGATCGACCAATGGAGGGCCACCATTCAGAGTCTCATCGGCTTCGCCAACGGCGACACTCCGCGGCAACCAAGTGCATCGCGGCCGCGGCAGGACTGCCAAGCATGAGCCGGTGGCGACGAAACCGGTGGGGGTGCAACCACCATGCACTCTCCACCCCGAAGGCCAAGATCGCTGACTCGCCGGATCCACCTCGACAGCGACTCCACCGCATCGTCAGATCCACGAGCTCATCGCGATCAGCGCCAAGTTCTTCACGAACGACAGCAAGAAGACGCTCGTACTCGCATCGAGCGCAGAAGAGAAGCGCGACGTCAATCCGACAAGCGCGCTGGGCCCTCTATTGACATGCATGCGCCAGGGGAACCAGGCGACTTGCCGTATGCGGTAGGTTACCCTGCGTTCACTCGTGAGCTGCGGCAGGTCCAGTGGCCCAGCATGAAGAATTTCAAACCAGATGTACCAGAGAAGTACGACGGCAAGACGCATCCGTCGGAGTTCCTCAGCATCTACACCATCACGGTGCAAGCTGCCGGGGGACGGGACGACAAGATCCTTGCCAACTACTTCCCACTGGTACTCAAGCCCAATGTCAGATCCTGGCTCATGCACTTGTCGGACAACTCCATATCCTCCTGGGCTGATCTGTGCCATCAGTTTGTCGGCGCCTTTACAGGCGGCCACAAGCCTCATGGCCAAGAGAGCGACCTTCATCTGCTCGCCCAGAAGGAAGGAGAGCCCATGCGCAAGTACATTCAGAGATTCAGCCGCGTACAACACAACATCCCAGACGTCCACCCTCCTGCGGTGATCAGCGCGTTCCATCAGAACGTGCGAAACCGCAGGATGCGGGAGGAGATGGCGATGTGCAAGATCAGAGACATCAGTGAGCTATATGCCCTGGCCAACAAGTGTGCACGTGCTGAGGAAGGGAGGAAACTCCCCAGAGAGAACACAGGAGCAGGAGGATCTGATAGTGAGGAGACTGCCTCGGCGAGGAAGAACCGGCGGAGGAACAACAGGAAGAAGAAAGGCAAAGGTGTGCTAGTTGTTGAGCAGTCCGGCAAGAAAGCCGAAGCTGGTAGCTCCGGCAAGGAGGTTGCCGCAGTTGTGGCGGTCGCCGACAAGCAGGACAACACCAACAAGCAATACTGCAAGATCCACCGCACCAAGGGCCATGATCTCCAGAGCTGCAAGAAGGTCGAGCTGCTTGTAGAACAGCAAAAGGCTGAATACGAGCGGCGTGACAAGGAGAAGGCCCAGGAAGGTGCTGGAGGAGCTGGCAAGAAACGTCCCGGCCGAGGAGGACGCCGCGGCAAGGCCAAGCAGCGGCAAGGAGATAGATCTCCCCGCGGCCGCGACAAGGATGAAGATGACGACGACGATGAAGATATGGATGAAGATGAGACCGATGAGCAGGAGTTCCAGAAAGCCACAGAGGTCCTGTGCGTTGACGGTGGTGCTTCTCTGCATACTTCACACCGCCAGCTCAAACAGTGGGTGCGGGAAGTCAATGCGGCAGAACCACCCGTCGAGTCACGCAAGCCTCTGAAATGGTCCAGCACGCCTATCATCTTTGATATTGAGGACCACCCAGATCGCATAACTGCGGTCGGGTGCTTGCTGATGTTGGTTTCACCAACTATCCGCAACCTCAAGGTCACTAAGATGCTAGTTGACGGCGGGGCCGGATTGAACCTGATCTCCTCCGCGGTACTCCAGAAACTCCAGATCCCAGACGGCGAGCTCGAAGAGACCGACACGTTCCAAGGAATCAATCTGGGAAGGAGCAAGCCGAAGGGAAAGATCACGCTGCCGGTAACATTTGGCAGCGAGTTGAACTTCAGGACTGAGAGGGTCACTTTTGACGTTGCTGACTTTCCATTGCCTTACAATGGGATACTTGGCCGTCCATCACTGGCCAAGTTCATGGCTGCCTCTCACTATGCATACAACGTACTGAAGATGCCAGGCCTGATAAGTGTCATCTCTGTCCCTGGCGACAAGAAGGATGCTCTTATCTGCGCCGACAAGATCTACCGGGAAGCAGCAGCCGCAACAGATCACAAGCCACTTGCCGCTGAAGCTCCCGGGGCGAAGAAGAACAACAAGTCCGGCAAGAGTTCTGATGCCCACTCCGGCAAGCGCACCTCTTCGGAGTGCTGCACTACCATCGAGGACGCACCATTGAGCTCCACCGGCAAGTATAAAAAGACAATGGTAGCTCCACCAGAGACCAAGAAGGTGTCCGCCAAGGAGGACGGCACTGGTGGTACTTTCACCATCAGCGCCACTCTCGACCCTAAATAGGAAAGCGCGCTCGTTGCTTTCCTGCGGGCGAACGTCGACGTGTTTGCATGGCAACCGTCTGACATCCCCGGTGTTCCCAGGAAAGTAATCGAGCACAATCTCGCCGTCTGTCCTCATGCGCGGCCCGTCAAGCAGAAAGTCAGGAAACAAGCATTGGAGCGCCAAGAATTCATTGCAGAAGAGATCAACAAATTGGAAGCAGCAGGCCTTGTCAGAGGAGTGCTCCATCCTACGTGGTTGGCCAATCCTGTAGTCGTGCGCAAGGCAAACGGGAAATGGAGGTTGTGTATTGACTTTACCGGTGTTAATAAAGCTTGCCCCAAAGACCCATTTCCCTTGCCGCGCATCGACCAGATTGTTGACTCCACGGCCGGATGTGACTTGCTTTCATTTCTTGATGCATACTCAGGATATCATCAGATCTTCATGGCAGAAGAGGATGAGGAGAAAACCGCATTCATTACCCCATGTGGCACATACTGTTTCGTACGGATGCCTTTCGGTTTGAAGAATGCTGGTTCAACATTTGCAAGGGTAGTCCATGACGCTTTTGAACCGCAAATGCACAGAAATGTGGAAGCCTACATGGATGACATAGTGGTCAAGAGCAAGGACAAAGCGACCCTAATTCAAGATTTAGACGAAACCTTTGCAAATCTGCGCAAGATCAACCTCAAGCTTAACCCCGAGAAGTGCGTGTTTGGAGTCCCCTCCGGCAAGCTTCTCGTGTTCTTCGTGTCTCAGCGGGGAATTGAAGCCAATCCCGACAAGATCAAGGCCATTGAGCAGATTGAAGCACCAAAGCGCGTCAAGGATGTACGAAGACTTGCCGGTTGTGTAGCTGCTCTCAGCAGGTTTATCTCTAGGTCTGCTGAGCGCGCCCTGCCATTTTTCAAAATTTTGAAAAAGGCAGGTCCAATAAAATAGACTCCGGAAGCGGAGCCTGCACTGCAGGACTTGAAGAGATACCTGTCCTCCACTCCAACACTTGTCGCACCTAAGCCACAAGAGAAGTTGTTGTTATATATAGCGGCAACCAATCAAGTGGTTAGTGCTGCGTTAGTAGCAGAGAGGGAGGCGGATGATGAGCCAGCAACCATGGCAGACACATCCAGCGACAAGCAGGGGACTTCACCGGCAAGCTCTGGTCCCAACAAGGATGGATCTGCGCAGGAGCATGAGAAGATGCAGAAGAGAATGGTGCAGCGCCCAGTTTACTTTGTCAGTTCCCTTCTGCAGGGGGCTAGGTCAAGGTACTCTGGTGTGCAGAAATTGCTTTTCGGCCTCCTTATGGCCTCGAGAAAGCTGCGCCATTACTTCCAAGCACATGAGATCACAGTTGTCACTCGCTTTCCGTTGAAGAGGATACTGCAAAATACAGAAGCAACAGGCAGGATTGTCGAGTGGGCACTAGAATTGTCAAGCTTTGGCCTCAAGTTTGAGAGCACTTCAACTATCCAAAGCAGAGCATTGGCAGAGTTCATAGCAGAGTGGACGCCAACACCAGATGAAGAAATTCCAGAGACGAGAATCCCCGTCAAGGAAGCAAGCAAAGAGTGGCTGATGTACTTTGATGGTGCTTTCTCGCTGCAAGGCGCTGGTGCTGGCGTGCTACTTGTTGCACCCACCGGAGAGCATCTCAAGTACGTAGTCCAGATGCACTTTCCCAAGGAGCAAGCAACGAACAATACTGCAGAGTATGAAGGTTTGCTTGCCGGCCTCAGGATCGCAGCAGACCTTGGGATCAAGAAGCTCATTGTCAGGGGTGACTCACAGCTTGTCGTCCGCCAAGTGAACAAGAATTATCAGAGTCCGTTAATGGAAGCTTACATTGATGAAGTGAGAAAGCTAGAAGGGCACTTTGACGTCCTGCAGATGGAGCATGTTCCGAGAGCTCAGAACGACATTGCCGACGGCCTGTCAAAGTGCGCCGCACTTAAGTTACCTGTGGAACCAGGGATCTTTGTGCTCAAGCTGACTCAACCATCTGTAACACCATCAACTGGACAGAGCAAGAAGAGGAAGTTGTTTTCTGGTGACTATTTTTCGGCAGAGCTCCCCGAAGCCGCCGCCAGGAAGTTCCTCAGGATCAACACCAAGAGTGCTGAGGAGCAGTCTGCTCCGGCAAACCTTAGAGTTTGTTCCATTGAAGCAGACGCTCCCGACAAGTTTTGCTCTGGCAAGCTTGCCGGGGAACATCAAGCTCTAGCAGAACCACAAGTTCTTACCGTAGAAGCGGATGTTCCCGCAGCAGCAGATGTGCCTTTAGTCCTTCTTGTCGAGCCACAAGCTCCAGCATGGGCACAGCAGACTGTCCATTTCCTTCAGACAGGAGAACTTCCCGAAGAGCAAGAAGAAGCGGAAAGAGTAGCCCGGCAGTCAAGTATGTACCAGTTTGTCGACAACACACTGTACAGAAGAAGACTCAACGGTGTGAAATTGAAGTGTATTCACCGGGAAGACGGACAAAAGTTGTTGGCAGAAATACATATAGGCATATGTGGTCACCACATTGGCGCAAGAGCACTTGCCGGCAAAGCGTTCCGGCAAGGTTTCTTTTGGCCGACAGCCCTCCAGGATGCAACTGCACAAGTAACCAAGTGTGAAGCGTGCCAGTTCCATTCCAAGCAGATACACCAGCCAGCTCAAGCTCTCCAGACGATCCCTTTATCCTGGCCATTTTCGGTCTGGGGGCTCGATATCCTCGGCCCCTTCCCCCGAGCTGTCGGGGGCTTTGAGTACTTGTATGTTGCAATCGACAAGTTCACAAAGTGGCCAGAAGTGGAACCAGTGAGAAAGGTGACAGCACAGTCAGCAGTCAAGTTCTTCAGGTCGATTGTTTACCGTTTCGGGATCCTAACAGGATCATCACCGACAACGGCACGCAATTTACGAGCCGCACCTTCATGCAGTACGTCCAGGATCTTGGCGCCAAGGTCTGCTTCGCTTCTGTTGCTCATCCAAGAAGCAACGGTCAAGCGGAGAGGGCAAATGCTGAAGTGCTGCGCGGGCTCAAGACCAGAACTTTCGACAGGTTGCGCAAGTGCGGAAGGAACTGGATTGAGGAGCTGCCGGTGGTTCTTTGGTCGATCAGGACGACGCCAAATCGAGCCACTGGCCAGACACCTTTCGCTCTAGTCTATGGAGCAGAGGCAGTTCTCCCCATGGAACTCGTATACGGGTCACCTCGAGTGCTCGCTTATGATGAGCTTGAGCAAGAGCAGCTGCGACAAGATGACGCGCTGCTCCTTGAGGAGGACCGTCTTCAGGCTGCTGTACGAGCTGCTCGATACCAGCAAGCTTTGCGCCGCTACCATAGCCGTAAAGTTAAAGCCAGAAGTTTTGAGAAAGGCGACCTTGTTCTTCGGCGCGTTCAGTCCGCTAAGAATTCCAACAAGTTGATGCCGAAGTGGGAAGGCCCTTATCGGGTGAAACGAGTCACTAGGCCTGGCGCTGTCCGCCTTGAGACCGAAGATGGCATACCGGTGAGCAACTCCTGGAACATTGAGCATCTTCGTAAGTTTTACCCGTAGGGCGCAGTTGCCGGAACCCGTTCCGGCAACCACCTTTTGTACAATTCTTGCCGATGTTGCATGTAATCCTTTGTACAAAGCCGGGCGCAGATCCCGTTCATAAGTAAAGCTCATGTGCTCCGCACATCTTGTCAAATTCATGCTTTTTACTTTATATTTGCATGCGTTATCTGACACTTTGTGCAGCACCTACCCCCGGTAAGCGATAACGAACTATAAGGCTCCATGCCTTTATTTTCTCTTCTTTCTTTTTCTCAAAAAGGAAAGGAAGATTCCCTCGCATACAAGTTTGCCGGGGGGAATGAAGACAATAATGGTGTGGACCAGGCATCGTTCAAGGAAGTTTCGCCTTACCGGGAAGAAAACGACAGAAAAGCTAAGTTGCCAAAGTTTGAGCAATCAGTTTTAAATTTTTAAGTTATCTCCTCGAACGACCGTACTTTGTATGGAAAACCTGTGCGCGAAGGAACCAACTCGTAGCTAGTTGCGCCCTTACTTTGTTTCGAGTCCGCTCAACAATTTAAGTGAGCTGCGACTAGTTGCGACAAGGTTTCTTGTCGGAAGCAGCACCACCAGCAGGCTGCTGACGTCCCGCACTCAGCGCTCGCGGCCCAGGTGCCTGCACCGACAAGTTCCCTAAAAGCATAGGGTAAAAACATACAAAGGAAGGAATCAAGTAAAAGGAATAACATAGCAAATCTCTACCCAAAATAGAGTTATATTACAAGATAGCTTGTCGCGGCTCTAATAGATGTTCTCGTAACATGACCAGCAGCGGCAAAGAGAAAGAGAAAACGGGCGGCCTAATCTACGCGATCGCCTTCAACCCTCTTGATCTTGCTCACCTTGTCCACAATGGGTGTGACAAGGGCCTTGAGCGCATCCAGATCAGCATCCGGCGGCAAGGATTTGAGGACGTTGGTGAGGTTGAGGCCTGGATTACGGAAGGCCACCTTCACCAGCACCTTCTGAAGAACCCCTGCGCAGATCCTGCGCGACTCGTCGGCCAGCTGCTTTGGGATCTTCTCCCGGAGTCGCTGGAGGGTCGTCGCCACGCCCTTGAAGAACAGGCTGAGCTTGGCGCTAGGTTGGAGGTGCTCGTCGGAGGAGTACCCGAGCCCCTCCATCCCCAGCTGCGCCAGCTCCCCATCGATGGCGGCGGCAATATTCACTAGACCCTCAGCCCAGTGCTCCACAGTCTCCCTGAAGGCGTCGTGGGCGGCAGCAGCATTCGCCAGCAGCGCCTCGTTGGCCTTGATCTTCTCCGACAATGCCACCCCCCGCTCCCTGGCGCCGTCCAGCGTCTGAGTCAAAGTAGCCAACTTCAACTCAAGATCCGCATTGGAGTCCTTGGCGGCGCTAAGCTCCTTGCTCCTCTCTGCGAGGAGACCTTGCAACTCACCATGAGCGGCAGCATCCTTCTCGCGCTCACGCTTGAGAGCGGTGAGCTCCTCGCCGCCCGCCCGGAGATCGGCTTCCAGCTGCGCCACCTTTGTCTCCAGCTCCTTCTTGGCGGCCTCGGCAGCTGCGGCAGCATCCTTTGCCTCCTTGAGAGCCCCGCCAATCGCTTGCTCGCGTGCGGCAAGCTCCTCCTTGTGGCTGTCAAGATTGACCTTGCGCTACGCCAACTCTCCTTCCTGCACGAATAAGTTTTCGGCGACAAGCCGTTGCTTCTCTTCGGCTTCAACCTTCTCGAGGAGGAAGGATTTCCGCTCCTCGAGAAGTTGCTCCCACTCCTCCGCCAAGGACCGGAGAGCTCCCTACCTGAGGCCTCAGAGCTCCTCCGCGCGTTTCTCAATATCAACCCCCGCCTTTGCGACAAGCGCTTCTCGGGAGGCCAGCTTGGCTTGTCGGGCACGGTAGAGCGACGTTAGCTTCCGCAGCAGCCGCTCCTCCTCAGGCTCGTCGCTGCTGCTGCTTGGCGCGTCGACCACCGTCAGCCAAGCGGAGGCGAGCACCTCTCCGTCCAGGATTTCTCCCTCGACCAGCGCCCTGGAGCTTGACGCCCAAGGGAGCTTGATGAAGATACCGTCGCCGACCTTCAAGTAGGCGCCGGGCTGGGGCTCTTCGGAGCCTGGCGCTGCAGCGTTGGTGGAGGGATCGGCAGTCGGCGCAGCGCCTGGCGCTCCTGCAGCCTCGGGGTCGTCAGTGCAATCGCCGGGTCCCTCGCCCGCTTCTACGGCGGCAGCCTTGGCGGCCTCTTCGCCGGCAGGATCATCAGCACCGGCCTCTTCTTCGGTGGCGGCGGCGTCGTCATTGTTGCCGCGCACGTCCTCCTCGCCGGCGGCCTCGGTTTCCATCAGCTCCGCGGCGGGTGGATCTGACGACCGAAGAAGGGAGAAAAGTCAAGCAAATATACAAGAAGAAAATCAGAAGAAGAAGATCCCAAGGGAAGTTTTCAGGCAAGAAAATTACCTGTGCTAGGATCTGCGGTCGCGGTCTCAACCGCCGGAGGATCACTAGTGCCGTCTCTTGCCGGAGAACTGTCCCTTGCCGGAGAGTTCTCCCTTGCCGGAGAGCGCTCCCTTGCCGGGGACTCCTCCCTTGGCGGCGTAGTCGAAGCAGATGGCACTTCAGGAGCAGCGTCCGGGCATTCCTGGTGAGGCTGTTCTGCTCCTACACAAATCCAACAGTCAAGATATCAGTAGAGAAAAGAGCACCCATGCGCGCCTAACGGCAGGAAGTAAACTATAAACTTATGCTGGGGGCTACGCTGGGGGCTGCTTTGGGGAGTAGTTGCCGGGTCCGTCAAGGTGGTCTCAGACACACCCCCTGCTGACATGGTGGGATCATCTTCGATGACAATCACCGGGGCCTTGGCTCTCGTCACCGCTCTCTGGGCCAGCGTCCTGGAAAGGAATGGATTCAGATCGAAGTAAGTCAGATACAAGACGAAAGCCAACAAAGATCGAAGAACAACAAGAACGGCAAGGGATCTTACTCTTCTTCTTCCTCGTCGGAGCTGAGCGCGGAGAGATCGAAGTCCGGCTCGCCTCCGGTGCGACGAGGCGGAGGAGTAGGCTCCCTCGCCCGCTTGGCAGGAGCAGTGGCGGTGGACCGGGAAGACCCCGCTCCAGTTGCCGCAGCAGCGTGAGGCGCTCCTGCGGCAACAGTGCTTGCCGCGGTAGAGCGTGTCGCACGGCTTGGCGGCTGCTGGCCCGTCTGCCGCCCCGCTGCGTCCCCGGCCTTGCGGAGACGCCTCCTTGCCGGAGCCGGGGGCTCCGCCTGTGGCAAGCTGTCTGAAGGTTCGGGCTCTTCCTCGCCGGGCTCGCTCGGCTCAGCTTCAGGGCCGGCAATATCTTCCTCACCGGCAAACTCCTCGCGCTCGGCAAGGCTTGCCGCCTCCGCTGCCTCCGCCTCCTCCACGGTGAATCGAAATACACCCGCGGCAGCAGCTGCTGCCGCCTCTTCCAGCCTGGTGGCAATGCGCTGCATCTCCGCATCGGTGGTGTCGCGGGTGAGGCTCTTCTGCTCGTCGGCGCGGACCGGCACTTCTACCAAGCCATCGAAGAACTCCTGAACGATGGCGTCTTCCGGCTCTTGCCAGGTTGGAACGATTCCGTGAGAGTCACACAGCGGCATCATTGCGCGGATGCGGTCAAGCGAAGAATTGTTGCACAGCGGAACGACGTCCCGCGGCAACATGAATGGATGCTGGGGATCGCGCTTGAACAGCTCCAGGAGCATCGCGTCCAGCTCCAGAACAGTGAAGTTGAAGTTGAGGCCTGGGCGCAGCCTCATGATATCCGCCGAGTTTTGGAACTCCCAGGCGGGTCTCCCCCTCTCCTGCAGGGGGGCGATGTGGCGGCGAAGGAAATCTGCGCCAACTGCACCCACAGTGAGCCCGGCAAGCCTGAGGCGTAGGATCCGGGTGACGGCGATCTTCAGTCTGTCGTCTTCCGGGGCCACATTGCTCCAATCATTGCCGCGCACTATTGGGGCTTGGCGCAGGGCGGTGAAAGGCCGCGGGTTCTCCTCGACGACCCAGCACCACTCAGCTCTCCACTCCTCCCATTTGCTGCGGAGCTCTCCCTCCAGATAGGCTTCCTTCTTGCCGACCCTCGAGATCCAAGCGATTCCTCCGGCAAGGGGCTCTCCTCTCTCGACTCGAGGCATGAAGAAGTGGCAGAAAAGGGCTACGTTTGGCTGGACTCCGACAAAGTTTTCGCACAAATGTGCGAAAACTGCCATGGTCAGAACGGCGTTGGGGGTGAAATCAAGGAGGCGGAACCCGTAGGTGTTCATGATATCGCAAAAGAATTTAGAGAAAGGTGGGCAGAGCCCGCAGTAGAAGAATAGCGCGAAAAAGGGATATCCGTTCGGAGCCAGCCTCGAAGCGGTGGCCGGGAGTACCCTCGTGCGCGGATGCGCTCGCGTCTCCATCGACCAGAAGAGGAAGTAGTACTCCCTCAGCTCCTTCGCGTCAAGCTGAGGGGGGAAGATGGCCCGCTCCTTCCGTAGCGCCGCGAGCCGCTGCGCTTCGACCAATTTCACGCCCTTCCCCTTGTCGGCTTTCGGAGCCATGGCGGAGGTGGGGAGGGAGATCGACGGTGTCGGTGGAGCTGGTGGCAATGGGGGGCGGAGCGCTGCTTTTTTTTGGCTTTGAGAAGAAGGAGGGAGCGGCGGAGATTTTCGAGAATGGAGTAGCAACCAGCGAAGTGGGGAAACTGCCCCTGTTTCCCCTGCTTATAAAGAGGGAGGGGGCGGACGTTTCTCCCTTCCGAATAAAGAAACCACCCACGATCTCTCCCATGATGCCGCATTCAACGCGTACCGTTGGGGGAGGGTGCGGTGGATATGGAGTGAGATTCGGCGTAACCCAGGCCGCGCGTGCCCGTGCCCTGTCTTGGGCCTGGCCCAACAGCGGTCGGCACCGTGTGTGGCCCAGGCCCGGGGGCTCCTGTCGGTGTACTGGAGTAGCGGTACCCTAGTATCCCGAACTTGTGCACGGGCAGTTGCAGCACCCCGCGGCAAGGCTTGCCGGGCGACCGCCAAGGTCCTCCGTGGTTCCCTTGGAGCCATTCAAGAACAAAGTATTCAAGCCAAGGAGACAAGGCCCCGACAAGAGGAACTTGCCGGGAAGGCCAACCGAGGCATCCCAAGAAACTTGCCGCGACGCGCCACACGTCCCGGCAAGGCGACAAGGCCCCGGCAAGAGGAGCTTGCCGGGAAGACCAACCAAGGCATCTCAAGGCCTGGTGAGCGACAAGCTTCCGGGCGCGACAAGACGACGACCGCGGCAAGGCACTTGCCGCGGCAAGTAACCACCCTGTACCCACGCTCCAGCGCATCCACCAACGTGTCGCCCTGGGGCTTTTCTAGGCGCGCGTGGCAGGAGGCTGTGCAGCCAGCGGTGCGCGGTGGCATGCGGCGCTGACAAGATCGCCATCGTGGCGAACGGTGGCTTCCCTGACGGTCCCTTTCTGCACTGTTTTGGGCGACACAGACGGGCATTTAATGCCTTTGTCCCCTGTCGTCAGGGTTAGGTAGGATACATTGTGCAAGTAGGTGTACCAACCGCAACTCCTTTTTACATTTTTACCCTTCTCTGCATTGCCACCTGTCGGTGACCCCTTGAGCATATAAAAGGAGGCCCATGCGCAACGTAGAGGGGGTTTGGCTCATTCGGAAGCCAGAAAAACACTTAGCTCTCCCGAGCAAGAACAGAATACAATCAGACAAGCAGCAGTAGGAGCATTATCTCTCCGGAGAGCTCTAATGCTGGGTAAACTGCTCGTGTGCTTCGCCTCGATCTGCTCTTCGTGCGATCTCCGCCCCCCGCCGAACTGAAAGGGGCTCGGTCCGCCTGTCCCATAGGTGTTCGTGGATCTGTTTCCCCGACAGATGGCGGGCCCAGATTCCAACAAATGGCTTGAAGCCATGCAATCCGAGATAGAATCCATGTATGAAAACAAAGTATGGACTTTGACAGACTTGCCCGATGATCGGCGAGTGATAGAAAACAAATAGATCTTTAAGAAGAAGATGGACGCGGATGGTAATATTACCATCTATAAAGCTCGACTTGTTGCTAAGGGTTATCGGCAAGTTCAAAGGGTTGACTACGATGAGACTTTCTCTCCCGTAGCAAAGCTTAAGTCCGTCCGAATCATGTTAGCAATTGCCGCATAGTATGATTATGAGATATGGCAGATGGACGTCAAAACGGCATTCCTTAACGGTTATCTTAAGGAAGAACTGTATATGATGCAGCCGGAAGTTTTTGTCGATCCTAAGAATGCTAACAAAGTATGCATGCTCCAGCGATCCATTTATGGGCTGGTGCAAGCATCTCGGAGTTGGAACATTCGCTTTGATGAGATGATCAAAGCATTTGGGTTTATGCAGACTTATGGAGAAGCCTGCGTTTACAAGAAAGTGAGTGGGAGCTCTGTAGCATTTCTCATATTATATGTAGATGACATACTCTTGATGGGAAATGATATAGAACTTTTGGACAGCATTAAGGCCTACTTGAATAAGTGTTTTTCAATGAAGGACCTTGGAGAAGCTGCTTACATATTAGGCATCAAGATCTATAGGGATAGATCGAGATGCCTCATAGGTCTTTCACAAAGCACATACCTTGATAAGATTTTGAAGAAGTTCAAAATGGATCAGTCCAAGAAAGGGTTCTTGCCTGTACTGCAAGGTGTGAAGTTGAGCTCGGCTCAATGCCCGACCACGGCAAAAGATAAAGAAGAGATGAGTGTCATCCCCTATGCCTCAGCCATAGGATCTATTATGTATTCCATGCTATGTACCAGACCTGATGTAAACCTTGCCGTAAGTTTGGTAGGAAGGTACCAAAGTAATCCCGGCAAGGAACACTGGACAGAAGTCAAGAATATCCTGAAGTACCTGAAAAGGACAAAGGACATGTTTCTCTTTTATGGAGGTGACGAAGAGCTCGTCGTAAAGGGTTACGTCGACGCTAGCTTCGACACAGATCTGGATGACTCTAAGTCACAAACCGAATACGTGTATATGTTAAATGGTGGAGCAGTAAGCTGGTGCAGCTGCAAGCAGAGTGTCGTGGCAGGATCTACATGTGAAGCGGAGTACATGGCAGCCTCGGAGGCAGCACATGAAGCAATTTGGGTGAAGGAGTTCATCACCGACCTAGGAGTCATACCCAATGCGTCGGGGCCGATCAAACTCTTCTGTGACAACACTGGAGCTATTGCCCTTGCCAAGGAGCCCAGGTTTCACAAGAAGACCAGGCACATCAAGCGTCGTTTCAACTCCATCCGTGAAAATGTTCAAGATGGAGACATAGATATTTGCAAAGTACATACGGATCTGAATGTCGCAGATCCGTTCACTAAACCTCTTTCGCGAGCAAAACATGATCAACACCAGAACTCTATGGGTGTTCGATTCATCATAATGTAACTAGATTATTGACTCTAGTGCAAGTGGGAGACTATTGGAAATATGCCCTAGAGGCAATAATAAAAGGATTATTATTATATTTCCTTGTTCATGATAATTGTCTTTATTCATGCTATAATTGTATTATCCGGAAATCGTAATACACGTGTGAATACATAGACCATAATATGTCCCTAGTAAGCCTCTAGTTGACTAGCTCGTTGATCAACAGATAGTCATGGTTTCCTGACTATGGACATTAGATGTCGTTGATAACGGGATCACATAATTAGGAGAATGATGTGATGGACAAGACCCAATCCTAAGCATAGCACAAGATCGTGTAGTTCGTTTTGCTAGAGCTTTTCCAATGTCAAGTATGTTTTCCTTAGACCATGAGATCGTGTAACTCCCGGATACCGTAGGAGTGCTTTGGGTGTACCAAACGTCACAACGTAACTGGGTGACTATAAAGGTGCACTACAGGTATCTCTGAAAGTGTCTGTTGGGTTGACACGGATCGAGACTGAGATTTGTCACTCCGTATGACGGAGAGGTATCTCTGGGCCCACTCGGTAATGCATCATCATAATGAGCTCAAAGTGACCAAGTGTCTTGTCACGGGATCATGCATTACGGTGCGAGTAAAGTGACTTGCCAGTAACGAGACTGAACGAGGTATTGGGATACCGACGATCGAGTCTCGGGCAAGTAACATACCGATTGACAAAGGGAATTGTATACGGGATTGATTGAATTCTCGACATCGTGGTTCATCCGATGAGATCATCGAGGTGCATGTGGGGGCCAACATGGGTATCCAGATCCCGCTGTTGGTTATTGACCGGAGAGCCGTCTCGGTCATGTCTGCATGTCTCCCGAACCCGTAGGGTCTACACACTTAAGGTTCAGTGACGCTAGGGTTGTATGAATATGAGTATGCAGCAAACCAAATGTTGTTCGGAGTCACGGATGAGATCCCGAACGTCACGAGGAGTTCCGGAATGGTCCGTAGGTAAAGAATTTTATATAGGAAGTCTGTTTCGGCCATCAGGAAAGTTTCGGGGTCACCCGGTATTGTACCGGGACCACTGGAAGGGTCCCGGGGGACCACCGGGTGGGGCCACCTATCCCGGAGGGCCCCGTGGGCTGAAGTGGGAGGGGAACCAGCCCCTAGTGGGCTGGTGCGCCCCTCCTTGGCCCCCCCTGCGCCTAGGGTTGGAAACCCTAGGGGGGCGCACCACTTGCCTTGGGGGGCACTCCACCCCCCTTGGCCGCCGCCCCCTTGGGAGATTCCCATCTCCGGGGCCGGCGCCCCCCCTGGGGGCCTATATAAAGGAGGGGGAGGGACGGCAGCCGCACCCTGAGTCTTGGCGCCTCCCTCCCCCTGCTACACCTCTTCCTCCTCCTGCAGTAGCTTGGCGAAGCCCTGCCGGAGTCCTGCTGCATCCACCACCACGCCGTCGTGCTACTGGATCTTCATCAACCTCTCCTTCCCCCTTACTGGATCAAGAAGGAGGAGACATCATCCGCTCCGTACGTGTGTTGAACGCGGAGGTGCTGTCCATTCGGCACTTGGTCATCGGTTATTAGGATCACGGCGAGTACGACTCCATCATCCCCGTTCTCTTGAATGCTTCCGCTCACGATCTACAAAGGTATGTAGATGCACTCCTATCACTCATTGCCTATATGAACTCATAGATGGATCTTGGTGAAACCGTAGGAAATTTTTTATTTTCTGCAACATTCCCCATCAAAACAGATACGGTCCATCGTCTGTCAAGCCTCTAGAACGGGAGGCAGTACAGCCAGAAGTAGAACGAAGAAAAGGGAAACAAATTCCCCAGCTCGGTGAACAAGCGAAGCAATCGTGCCCCCCGCTCAATGTGTCTAATGATACCGTCGCTAATCTTCCGGGGGTGCTGCCCGGTACCAACCCTGGAGATTACATAGCCGACGAGGATGCAATAATTTTTGGAACATTTGAGGAGGTGGACATATTCAGATTCGAGCACGGGAAGCCTCTCGTCAGACCTGGTACTTCCCTAACAACGATGATGCAAAGATTCCATGATTGGTACATGGACATCTACAAGAATTCTGGGAAAAATACTTTGTCGCTATCGGTTAAAGAGGAGCACGACCTTGTTGGAATTGATGTGTTGTCAGTTCCATTTGAGGAGATCTTCCAGTTCTACAATCAAATGGCCCTCGATAAAACAATCATCACTTGCTACTGTCTGTAAGTACTACTTCTCTGTAATTAGTTAAGTCTCTATATATAGCTCAACTCTTTCATTACATGTATATCTAATTATCCTCACTATATTATGCAGATTGAAGATCGCCGAATTGAAGAAAAGACAAGTAGGTGATATTGGGTTCATTAACACAAATCTCATGGATGAATGGAGTGTTAAACATGATGCCAGACAAACCGAGGCCAAGTTGCTCGCATCATTACTTCAAAATCGGAGCAAAGCTACAATACTCTTTCCTTACGAATACAAGTGAGTGTTACTGGCTTGTGCATATTCGGTTTGCCTTATTCTCGAGGTTATAGTAATGTAATTGATGAGTTATGCATGCATGCGCAGGTACCACTTTATTCTGCTAGAGATTAAGCTTGAGCAGGGACTAGTAGCCGTCATAGACTCCAAACGAAAAAAATCCGGAGGAGTATGCGACCATGACTAAAATGCTCGAGAAGTAAGTTCAATCGATCATTATCGCACCATATCGGCAACTTTGTTCATTTCCTGATATCAAGTACTTGTTTTCTGTCTGGCAGGGTTTGGAAAAAGTTCACCGCACAAGCTCTGCGACTGCCGGCGCAACTACGATTTAACCACCCGAAAGTAAGTACTAGCTACTAGCTAGTTCCGCGCATCTCCCATTGATTCTAGCTAGTTTCATCAATACCATTTAGCATGCTTGCTTATCAGTTTGATTGACCTCTATTTCTTGTAAAGTGGTTGTGGTAGGAACCCGGGAATGATTTGTGTGGATACTATATTTGCGAGTTCATCCACCACACCACCTATGAGCGGGGCTACTCTAAACAACAATATGAAGTGCGTAAGCAATAATATTTACAATTTTTATTACCATCATTTGTGTTCAGCTTCATTCATATATATGTATTGACCCCCTACTTGAAATTAGATATGGCAGACGCGGGATGAACTACTACCACAAGATCGCATACGAGCAATTCAAGAGGAATTGGCGGGATTCTTTCTTGACCACGTCATCGACAAACACGGAGAATACCATGTGAAAGTTGACTTCAGATGTTAGGGGACGTAAGAGATCTTATATTGTATGTATGTATGTATATATATATATATATATATATATATATATATATATATATATATATATATATATACATCTGGGCTATTCTGTTACGCGTAACAGAATATTATTCTGTTACCCTTTTTGAACTGACCGTTTCAGGTGGTTGTATTGATGATTTCGAAGCGATTGAACTGATGCTTTCAGTTGTGTTTAACAGATCGTCTTCTTTAGTTCAAAAACTTTTTGTAATTTTTTGTCGGAACGGGGCGTGTAATATATCGTTGGAAAGCTCTTGACAACCATATTTCAAGTATATTGAACGTTTTTGCAAAATCATTATGGTTTAAGAGCAGTTTTGGAAAAATCGTTTTTTTCAAAACCGAAAACGTGAATCGTATTTTGGACACAATTTTCAAACGGTTTGTCGGAATTGAGCAAATAAGATGGCGTTGGAAAGCTTGTGAAAATACGCATCTTCCATATATCTATTATTTTTTCTAATTCTATACGATTTAAAAGTAATTTGGAAAACGGTGAAATTCTGGGTGAAACGTATTTTCGTAATTTTTTGCAAATGGTTTGTTGGATTGACGCAAATGATACGACGTTGGAAAGCTACGGAAAATGCGCAACTTTTTCGTATTGAAATGTTTTTCTAATTTCTTACGGTTTAAAAACGAATTTGAATACGGTCAAATTTGATTTCGAACGTGATTTTTTAAAAATTTGTCGAAATGGGGCAAATAATATACCGTTGAATAGCTATCAAAAATGCAAAACTTATCATGTTGAACATTTTCTCAAATTCGCAACCGTTGAAGAGTAATTTGGGTTACAGTGAGACCCATCGTGTTGTTTTCCCGTCAGAAAAAACAGAGTACTTGTACTGATTTATGTGTGCATTTGTACTTATGTATTTTTCAGAGACTAATTTTGAAAGATTCCGAAAAAATAGTACTTGAACTGATGTCCATATGGTTTTTGTACCGAGCGTGTTTTAACATACTAGACTTTACTCTATTTTGGGTAATATTTTTGCTCGTAAGTTTTCAACGGTTTTATTGTATAGTCCCCTCTGTACTTGCATGGTTTATATCATCGAACTGGATGATATTTTTTTCAGAAAGAAAATGTTTTTATTCTTTTTTTTGAACTAAACATTTTTTTTACAATGGTGTTCTGGACTTCTCTTTTTTTATGACTTGTACTTTTCCCATTTGAATTGCATGGGTGCATGAACTTTTACAATTTGAATTTTTGTTATTTTTTTATTTCGAACAGACCACCGTTTTTAACTCGTACAAATCAATATTTTTAATTAAACCATTTTCCTTTCATTTGACAGAAATTTTTTCCACACATAATACATGTACATGAATCATATTACCCATAGGATCGACCTCAACACAAAAGTCATCGCCCTATTCTTGTACAGAACTTTGTAGATGTTTCTTTATACACATATTGAATACTGATGCTATGTTTTTCTTTGAACCGGTATCAAATTTCTCTATACACATATTGAACTTTGTACGCTGACAGCCGGAGACGAAGGCTTGCCGGAGGACAGGGGACTGCCAGCTCGGGGACAGGAGGCCCGGCTGTTCGAAGGATGATGTGCAGCAGTTCGAGTTAGCGCCGGAGGAGAACCTGGTGGAGCATCTCGAAGGTGATGCTGTGCCTCCACCATGATGGTGTGCAGCGACGACAAAGTGGGGACAGGACGACAGTGGTACTGGTGGTAGATGGGGCGCTCGGTGGCGCGTTGAGGGAGGGCGCGGGGCGGTGGCACGCTGGGAGAGTTGGCCGACGGCGGCGCACTGGAGGGAGGGCCGGCCAACGTCGCACTGGGAGAAGGCCGGCCGGCGGAGCGCTCGGGAGAAGGTCAGACAGTGGCGCGCTTGAAGCGAGGCCGGCCGGAGGCGCGCTGGGAGGAGGCGGCTTGCGGCGCGCTGGGAGGGAGGTCGGCCGGCGGCATGCTGGGGAGGAGGCCGGCGTTGGGGAGGGAGGCGGCTGGAGCTGGGAAGGGAGGCGGCCGGAGCAGGGAAGGG
>NC_041391.1:692246435-692251598 GCF_002162155.2 Triticum dicoccoides
TATAGGAAAATGGGTTAGTACTCCTAAGAGTATGTACTCCCACCTCCATGCACCATCCCATCTTATCCAGACTATTTCATGCTTTTAATAATTAAATTGAATTACGTATGGATAATCACGTGGTAGTTCAAAATCGCTTCAACAGAATCCTTGTTTTTAGAGATAAACAAAACGACACCCCCACTTGCGTGAAAAACCCCATCGTCATTTGTTACAGCCCAAACGTCGTACGGCTCTCATCAAGCTCCGCCGCCGCCAGCGTCGACGACTGCGAATGATGGTGACAATCGTCGTCCCCGTATATACCCAGCAGGTCTCCGGCATCTAGATCAAGCACTCTCCTTCGGCGCTACTCCACCTGGTAGAATTGGCCAGATCTCAAACCGGGTATGCTGCACTTACGTCCAAGTATCACCATTGTTTTTCCCGTACATGTAATTAATGGACGGGAGATAATTGGAGGAAGGGTATGGAACTATCAAGTTGTGTTCAGGTATATGTACAAGATGATGTAGGTGCGTCAAGCTTTCTTACTGTATTTTTTCTCCAGTTGCTTGTTGTAGGTCACAATAATGAAGTCAGCGGGGCTTCTCAACGAGGAAGAGGAGACGAGGCCAGCCGGCGGCTCAACAAGACGGCTCGACCATGCATGCATGCAGATGTGATGCGTCGCGATGGCTCGACGATGTAGACTAATGCATCCGGTGACGGGTTGACAACGTTTTCCGTGACAACAGACAACTCCATCGTAGTTAGCGTTTTGGTCGCTCACAGTCAAGTTACTTCATCCATGGTGTGGCCATAGATCCAATTGGACATGGATGTGGCATAGTCGAGCTTTCTTTGCACTAGTCTTCTGCGGACCCAACATGCGCGAACGTGTTGTCAGGGTGCGGAATACGTAAATCAATCTGCATCCAACTATCCAACATGTATATACTTTCTTATGGATAGCGCGTACTTCTTTTTGGGTAGCTTATATACTTCTTTGATCTGTACAAGATATACTTCATGCCAAAAATTTCAAGTATAAAGTCCATAAGGAAACAAGTACGTACATACTCTTAATGTACGTCAATGATGCCTCTTTCACATAATAAATAATGTTCGCTGCAAAAAAAAACATACTAAATAATGATGCATCATTTTTGGATGCTTGGCACATACCACTTAAATAAAAAAGTATATGCGAAGAAAATGCAGTATATACTACCTATGAAAAATCAATACATACATACCCATTCATTAAAGATGTACATACTAATTTGGATGTTTAATATATACCACAAAAAAATCTGTATATACTACTTTAAAAAATAGGTGGTATTATATACCTCACATACAACATTTTAAAATATAGTATATACCCCTTTAAAGAGAAGTATATCTCATTTGAGAAAAGAACCATATACTCCTTCCCAACAATCAGTTATCATCTTTGCAAAGGAAAAAAATCAGATATCAATATATACTGATCAATATTGCATGTTTCATACGAAGGATACTCCACCATAAACATACGGTAGTATATACTATGAGAATAGTAGTATATACTCCATTCAAAAAACAGATATGTATATACTCCTTTGAAACAATCAGTAAGTATGTAGACGTTTTTACATAACCCCATGTCCAGATGCCAATAAATAATTAATTCAAACTTGAATTGCATGGTTCAGTCTAATCTCTTGTTAGCTACGCATGCATGGGGGAGTTCTGGCGGGCTGGTTGTTAGATCTGTTCGGCCACCATTTAAGGAATTGGGCATAATAAAAAAACTAATGGTGGGAGTACATACCCCTGGGAGTATAAAAGAGGAGTTATATATATATATATATATATATATATATATATATATATATATATATATATATATATATATATATATATACAGACGGTCTATTCTGCTAATATTAGCAGGATAACTATTCTGCACACCGCTTCCACACTGCACGCTGAACGTAAGTGCACTACATCTCCTTTACGACGAGTACTGCAATATAGACTAGTGAACTTCGCGTTGGAAAAAAACTGCACGCAGTGTTTTTTGGTACTGTTTTTGATCTAAATTTTTGATTGTTTATCGGAACAAGGCGTATAATATACCATTGAAAAGCTATGGATTAGGCGCAACTTCGCTATGTTGAACACTTTTCGAGATTCCTCGCGGTTTAAGAGCAGTTTCAAAAACGGCGCGGCGGATGACGAGTGGCAGCGAGCGTATTTTCATGATTTTTTCTAAACCGCTCATCGAAATAAAGCAAATGATACGTCATTGGAAAGATATCTTCAAGGCGCATCTTTTTCCTATCTATTATGTTTTCTAATTCGTTACGGTTTGAGAGCAGTTTCAAATTTACTAAATCGCGGAATTATGTTTTTTTTTGAAATTTTTGCAATTTTCGATACTGTTTTCACTCCAGTTTTTTAACCGTTTGTCAAAACGAGGCGTGTAATACACCGTTGAAAAGCTATGGACGAGGAGCAACTTTCATATGTTGAAATGTTTTTGAGATTCCTTGCGGTTTTAAGTTAATTTTGAAAATCGTGCGGCGGACGACGAGTGGCAGCGGCCGTTTTTCGCAAAAGTTTTACAAACCGCTGGTCGGAATGTTTCAAACGATACGCCGTTGGAAATATATCGACGGGGCGCAACTTTTTCATGTATAACACTCTCTCTAATTCTTTACGGTTTAAGAGGAATTTCGAATTTACCAAAATGCGGACATTTTGTTTTTCGCAACACCCAAATCGACGTGCGTACTTCATCCGACTGAAAACCGCACTTCATCAGACGAAAAAACCACACTGCATCAGACGGGTAAGAGAACTGCATGGTTTGTTTATTATGGGACGTAAATTTTTGAAAAGACGAGGAAGAAAACCGCACTGCTTTTAGACTGAAAACCTCACTATATCAGACGGTCAAGTGAACTTCATGATTACTTTTGTCGAACGTAAAATTTTCTAAGACGAGTTTTTGTTATCTTTTCTTTCAAATTTTTTGTGAACGAGAGTGGACCACAAAGAGGAGGCAAGTGAACCGCAGCATATATCGAAGTGAACCTCATTACTATCTTCTTTGTTGCGCTATATAAATTTTCACACTTTCATGTTGGGCGCAAGTGAACGGCATCACTCTCAAAAGTGAACCACATCCGAGGACGAAACGCACTGCAATTTGTTTGCTGTAGTCGAATGAAATTTGAGACACACGAAACAAATTGCACTTCATATAGTAGGGGTAATGAGCTGCTACACAAATGGAGTGAACTCAACGACCAAGCGCACTGCAGTGGCCGATGAAGTTGACTGATTCAGAAACACAGAAATACCTCCACATGAGCTGAATCTGACAGGAGGAGCTGCATCCGACGGCCAAGCGTACTATAGTTGCCGATGAAGTTGACTGATCCCGAAACACCCAATGCCTCATGGGATAAGTGCACTGCACACCTCGTGGGATGAGTGCAGTGCACATCAGGAGGGAAAGTGAATGAATTACTGATGCTAGTGTACCATGTTATAATATTACACGTCGAAATGGACTTCATCTAAAGAACTAAATGTTAAATTTATGTTTTCTTGTTTACAAATACTTCCAAGCTGAGCTGAATTTTTGCCAAGGATGATGAACTCCATAACCTTTTTTCTCTAACCATCCTACAAACAAAACAAACTGCAGTGAACTTCTTTGTCAATCTCTAGGGGCTGCTGGAACAAAGACGAGTCAAGCCGAATGGTAGTTGATAGTCTAGGCTGCCCGACCCAAGCTAGCGAGCTGCCTTTTCCCAAACTTTTCACATTAGAACTTCATACACCTATGCATCACACTGCACAACCAAATTATACAGCAGATAAAACATCCATCCACCCGCCGATCGAACTGCATGCCCTGCACACGATCATCAGCGGAAATCCGGCCACTGAAGTTCTGCAAAAAGTCAAAAACTAAAAGTTCGGGAGAGGCCAAGCTGGAGCAGGAAGGGATCGATATGATTTTAAACCTCAAGTTGAAACAACTCAAGGATTAGTATGAGCATTTAGCAAGCCGTGGGAGCACCGAGGAAATAGCAGAAAAATCCTGCAAACAAACTGGACGACACGCATGTCGCAGGGGACTGCACCGATGTGCGGGCACTTCATGCTCTAGCCGGACGGACTGCAGGGACGCTGGTTGGACTGCACCAACGCGCCCGCCGTCCTGCACGCGCACATGACAAAAACTGCTTGGGAGTGCTTCACCTTGTGAATGGCAGAGGGGCCGGTGAAGGAGCTCCTCATTGTCTTCTCCCCTGTGAATGGACGGTGCGGGGCAGGGTGAGCACCCAGGCAAACTTCACGGCGGCATGGATCCCAGCGGATCTGGTGGTTGTTGGGGTAGAGGACAGTGTCGCCCTCGGGAAGCCGGCGAAGCAGGGACTGGATGGTGGAGGCCACCTCCACCTGCACCGAGCGACGATGGGGAGCTGCTGCCACGCCGGAGTCCCAGATCCAGGTCGTGGTGGCCGGATCTGGTGGTTGGGGTCGCACCTCGCGGTGGTTGGGCACGGACAATAAGATTGTGGGGCAGTGCCGACCACCATCACGAGGGAAAGGCCGAGGAGCTCATGCACTGCTCGGTGCCGGATCCGGCCACCGGCGGGCATCTACCCCGAGCGCTGATTTGGGGCGGCATTTAGGTGGAGGAATGGGAAGGGGACAGCATGAAGGGAGAGCCTGGTAGCTGTGCTGCATGGAGAACCTAGCCGGATCCAGCCGGGGCTATGCGCGGGGGATGTGGGGGTGCCTGTGGTGGCGTTGGGTGGTGGTTGTGGTCGCGACGGAGTGGGAAGTCGTTGGCAGCGGGTAGCGACGGGGCGGGACATGGTGCGACGGCGGCAGGGCAGGACTTGCAGGGGCGGCGGCGGGGCGGGATGTTGTTGGGCGGCAGCGTCGGGTGGTGGCTGGGCCAGCGATAGAGTGGGAGTCGCGGGCGGCGGGCCATGGTGGGGCAGGACGTGGTGGGTCAGCGGCAGGGTAGGATGGGGTGGGACGGCAGCGGAGCAGATTGTGGGTGGATGGGAGGTGGATCGAGAGGGAGGTGGGGGTGAGTCGTGGGGAACGGGGCTGGGAGTTTTCTTTTCCTTGTTATAAACTTTATTTTTTTTGGGGTGCTGCGTG
>NC_041391.1:692252128-692255781 GCF_002162155.2 Triticum dicoccoides
CTGAACTGCTGACGCGTGGAGGCCTTTTGGTCCCGGTTGGTGGCACCAACCGGGACAAAAGGTCCCCCTGCCTGGGCAAGCCGCTACGGCCACGTGGAGCCCGATTTGTACCAGTTCCCGATCGAGCCGGGACTAAAGGTGGAGGGCTTTAGTTACGACCCTTTAGTCCCGGTTCGTGAACCGGGACAAATGGCCCTCACGAACCGGTTCGAATGGCCTTTTTTCTACTAGTGATGAATTATTCCCCGACGCCTACCTCATGCACTTTACGATAATAAAATTCAATTAGATAATAATTAATCAAGCATGATAATGGTATTGAAACTAGAATTAAAGAGATGCACGGAGGTAGCTAGCTAGTACTACTTAATTACCTTGGGTCGCACCCATTTCAGTTGTTGTTTCCATTCTCCTTCAACCTCTTTGATGAACTTTTGCCAAGCCCTGCCTGCCGGCAAAGAAAATAAATAAAAGAGTTATTAATTAGTTGATATCAGGAAATGAACTAAAGAGGCCGACATAGAGCGATAACGATTGAAATTATCTATCGACCATCCCCCTCACGATTGTGTATTCATTAGTATCTTTATATAGTGAGTCCAGTACTTGAACTTTTCCCTCGTCAACTTCAATGATTAACAAGATCCAGTGAAAACTGCATGCGCATACGTTTGTATAATTAAGCGGGCATGTGGATAACTCAGCAACTACACTGGTTGACATCTAGTAAGCAAAAACAGAATTTGTAGTACAAGATATAGTAACACTCAGTCGAAGTTGTAAGTAAGTAGTATTTCTGGTTGGGTATTTAGTCGCTTCAAAAACTGTAGTAAGCATCTCTCTGTGTCTTTTGGTTCCCATTCATGTGACCATGTCTCTTGATTAATGGTATTTGGGTCAATGAATCCAATTCCATAGCGTCCATCTCTTTTCATTTCATACATCTTCATTCTACATAATACCACAGAAAAATATAGTGAGGATAATTGCAGGTAATGAACGAGCACAACTAGCTAGAGACTTAACTTACAGAAAGAAATCGCTTATAGACAATAGCACCGATGATAGATTTGTCGAGTGCGTCTTGATTGAATAACTGAGACATTTCTTGAAACTCAACCCACAAATATTTTGCATGGAAGTAATGCTCTTCCTTGACTTTCACCATGAGGGACTCTCGCCCATTGTTTACTTCTCTCATGTACCACTCATGCAATGTCTACATTCTCGTTGATAGAAGCGGGATCTCCTCAGGCTTGACGTTGGCCGGGGATATATTTCCATCTTAGTTCCTCCTTTGTAAATGTTTGGAATTCCTCGATGCCTAGGAGTTGTTCAACAGCGACACCGGCCTCTTTAGTCTACCTTCTATGAATGTTGGTTATTACCAGCTGATCGGCGGTACTCACATGTGTTTGTACAATGAACGGGGGGATCAATTGCACTACCTGTTCTCCTAGCTGGGGAACAATTTTGCCGCTTTTTTAACAACTGCTTGACTCGAGCTCGAGCTCGACTCCTTCTGTTTTTGTGCATGATATAACTTCTTGACGAGGATGCGGGCCTGGCATCATAGACGTCGAGAACAAATTCTATGTCAATTTATCATTTTAAAAATGCTTGATTATTATGATTTTTGTAATTCTTGTTCACTTGATTTTGCAAATACATGACAAACTTTTGCAAATACAACATTAAAAATATGCAACTTTTTTCTATGAATTTTTTTCTATCCCTGGTCAAAATTCCTCAAATGTTTTCTATACATTGTATACATACATATATACTAATTGCTATACATTGGATGAATTTTTTTCTATACATCGTATGCATACATATGTACTGATATTGTCTATACATTGGATCAAAATGTCAAAATTCCTCAAAATTTCTATACATACATATATACTAATTAATTCCTCAAATGTCAAAATTCCTCAAATTTTTTCTATACATTGTATATACATATATACATACATATATACTATGACTTAGCATATCAAATCATCGAGTGAAAAAATCACCAGAGAGGTCAGGATGGGGCGGCGAGCTCACAACGAGGGGTCGAGGCAACGGCGAGGCTCGATCGGGGAGGAGGGTGCGGGTCCGCGTCGTCGACGAGGCTTGGCCGGCAGGGGATCAAGGAGGGCGTGGGGGTGTCGACGGGGCAGGGCAGGCAGTGCGGCATGCTCGGCGTCGGGGCAGGGCGGAGACGAGGAGCAGGTTCAGGGCGGCGATGCACGGGGAGGAGGCGACGGGCGAGGCCGGCAGCCTGGCAGCGTTGAGGGTGTGGTGGCGTCGGGTGAGGAAAACGATGGAAACGAGATGAAGTTCAGAAAATTTGCAAGTCCCCGTTTATATACAAATACCTTTAGTCCCGGTTGGTGGCTCCAACCGCGACTAAAGGTACCCTTTAGTCCTTTAGTCGCGGTTGGAGCCACCAACTTGAACCAAAGGGTGAAATTCACCAGGCCAAGCGGCGGGAAACGCATGCTTTTGGTCCCGGTTGGTGGCTCCAACAGCGACTAAAGGGGGGCCTTTAGTCGCGGTTGGAGCCATCAACCGCGACTAAAGGCCTGGTACTCGCGCAGGCGCGCTGCAGGGCAATTTTAGTCCCACTCGCTTGGCGAGAGGTGCTAGCACCAGTTTATAAGCCCTGCCGCAGCCTCTTCATCGAGCTCCTCCCTACTGCAGGCTAGATTTTATGTCAGTCGGATCACAAAAGCCGAGGATTCCTCCCTCACAAAACATTCAGAAGGGAGTCTGACAACATACAAAATATGTTGATGTGACGGCACATCAAAATTAATTATGATGGCTTTCATGATTCACCTTTCAGTTGGATTGTGGGACGGAGCGTCTTTTCGGCTACCTAGGTCAGTCCCGAGTCAGAATTCATGCACCTATTGTGCAGGAACAAATCCGAGCGTGGAAGTGCTCGAGGAAAACCAAGTGAAATGACACCCAACACGGAACTAATCTATGAACAAAGCAAGGAGCACCCGTGATATCTTCTGTGGAACGAGTCGGATCCAACCAGAGACACCAAATATCCAGATGCGCAAACTTGGTTTGCGAGAAAGCTGTATAACCGGCGTTTCAAGGGATATTGACTAGGGATACTTCGTCAATTAAAGGCCAGGCGCCTCAGACCGCCACTAGGAATTTGATGATATGCCCACAATTGGGCCACGAGCCATCCTCTTCCGAAGATATTGAAAATGGGTATCAGCGAGTTTTTTTTCAAATTGCTCACCTTTTTCACCTTCGGAAGGCATGATCATTTGAGTCCGCCGATGTCTCTCAGCCAACCAACCAATGGTGCTTCGAGTCTGTTGAACAGTCAGAATGTTCTCTGATGTTGAACAATCAGTTTCTTCATCAAGATCTCGATTAACTCGAGGGCTATTGTCAAGGTTATACCTACGGGGTAGCACAACATATGTAAATGGTCGTGCCAAGGGCCCATGCCCATCAAGGATACGGTCTAGCGGACAACGGGCCACGGGGATATTTTCGGACCCATTGGAGCCATAGCCCAAGATATCAAACACCAGGAGGGTCCATAGCCCAACAATCAGATCCTCCACGTCCCTGATGGATAAGACCCAACAGTCGATAGTCACCAAGACACGAACAGTCAGGAAGCTTAT
>NC_041391.1:692256044-692258884 GCF_002162155.2 Triticum dicoccoides
ATGCATTCAACACCACTGTTATACAAATGTGGCATAATCTAGTTAAATACGACAGTTACTAATAATAACTGCAACATAGCTTTAATACCAGCCAGTTATGTCACCCTCTCCTAGCACACTCTATAATCCTGGATGAGGGCATCAGGCTGAGGGTTGAACACCTTGGAGAGTTTGACTATCAATATTATTGAACAAAACCATATCCAATCTTTAAGTCTCCACATTGTTTTTTTTTTGCCTTATACTCTCTTCGTGTGGAAATGTTCCATTGGTATAGATTTATCTTTACAAAATACTAAGACATAAAAATTATAGAACAAATGACTTACTGTAGTAGTTTCAAGTATAGATATAGATGAAGTTGCTAGACATTGCACATTAACTATTAAATACCATCTTCAAAATCAAATCAAATAACGTAATTGACATTCTATAAATCTTTATTGCACTAGATATTGAAAGTGCAAAACTTAAATTTATGTGGATTCTCTTGGATCGGATTGATGTATGGTACTCCCTTCGTAAAGAAATATAAGAGCGTTTAGATCACTATCATATATTTCTTTATAGAGGGAGTAATAGTTATCTAATGATAAGAGGAAGAGGAATAGAAATGTTTTCTAAATTTAGGTACTGTTTCCATATTTTGCGCCCCCGCGCGCCCACACACACAAGAGAGATTTATATAACATATGTGTTGAGTATAATGTTTATTAGGAAAGACGAGATAGACTAGGATTTGTTCTGACTTGTCTTGTACTCCAAGTAGATCATTGTACTCCTATATATATGCCCACGAGGCTCAAGCAATACAACAACTATTCCACCAAATCCCTCTCTCCTTTCTAACATGGTATCTATCGCAAGTCGATCCTAAACCCTAGCCGCCGCCGCTTCCGCACCTACGCGCCGCCCCCGGGACGATCGGCCTCCATGACCGCCGCCGGGGGCCGCGCGGCCCGTACCTAGGGTTCGTCCGCCGGCCGTGTTGGCCGGCTGCCCTAGAGAGTCTTTTTTCCCGATCCTTTGATCCGGATTTTCTCTCTCTCGCCAGTCGCTTTGATCGGCGTCTACTTTTTGGTTTTCCGGTCTATGTGATCCGGTTTGCGTCGCCCACCGCCGCCGTCGACCCCGAGCGCCTCTACTCCGACCCCGCCACGACCCGCCGGCCTCTCCTCCAACCCGGTGGCCACGCACGCCGAGGCGGCCCGTCAGGGCCAGCCGTCGTCCGTGCGTCGGTTCGCCCTCGCCCTGCGTCGGCCGTCACCGCCCTGCTCCGACCGGGACTCCTGCAACACCCCGATCCGACGGCCTCGCACCATGCGGCGGCCAATCATAGCCGCCCTGCCGCCCGCCGCCGCCGGCTTCATCTCGGACTCCGCCGCCACCACGCCTCCATCGAGCGACGTCCCCGACCTCGCGCGCGATCGGCTTGATCACCCGCTCGCCGCCACGATCCGCCTCATCTACGCCGCGCGACCGACCTGGCCCGTCGGTTACGCGCGCCTCCGCAGGTCCCGTGAAGATCGTCCCCGAGTTCAGTGCGCCTCTCCACCGACTGAGCATCGGGCTGCCGCTGCGCCGCCCCGTCGGGCCGCAGCGCCGCCGCCCCGTGGTTATTCTCCCGGCTGCACCGACCCGCGTCACCGCTGCGTCGCCCCTTCGGGCCGTAGTGCCGCGGCCCGCGGTCCCCCGGCGTCCGCTCTAGGCCGTCCCGTGGCTGCATCGACCCTCGCGTCGCCGCTGCGTCGCCCCGTCGGGCCGTAGCGAGCGTGGCACGCGGTCCACGCCGCCGTCCCGAGGCCGTCCCCGCGGTTGCACCGACTCGCAAATCGCCGTTGTGTCGCCCCTTCGGGCCGCAGTGTCGCAGTCCGCGGTCCCCGCCACCGCCCCGAGTTCTTCCCGCCGTCGCCCCGACCCGCCTACCGCTGCTGCGTCGCCCCTTCGGGCCGTAGCGCCGCGGCCCGCGGTCCACTCCGCCGTCACCACGCGTCGACCTCCAGTGGTATGCGCCGCGCCGTCTCCCTTGGCGCGGGAACGCCACCGTCCGCGCCGGTCTTCGTCACGCTGTCAGGGTTCTTCGCCTACTTCGAGCATCGCCGCCGCACTCATAACCTAGCCGCCGCCGCCGCTCTTCTTCGACCGCCGCCGCTGCTACTCCCGTAGCCGCCGCCGTCCGTCCGTCCACCCCGTTCGTCTTCATCCAGCACCAGCCCGTCGCCAGCGTCACCGTCATCTACCCCGATCGCTTCATCTACTCCGACAACCGCGTGCGACATTGGCCCCGCGCTGATTGGCGCCGCAACCGTCGTCGAGTCCTTCTCTGCTGGCCTCTCTGACTTCTTCGACATGGCGTACAACTTGTGCAGGTCCCAGTCTACGCATGCCCGGTGCTGGCAACACCGCCGCGTGCCTTCGTCCACGACGTGTCCCCGGGCCTGGCAAGCCTGGCGCGACGCTTCGTCAACTTCGTCTTCGTCCGGCTACGCATGCCCGGTGCTGGCAACACCGATGCGTGCCTTCGTCCACGATGTGTCCCCGGGCTTGGCAAAGCCGCATCGACGCGTCGTCAACAACATCTTCTTCCCGGCGCACCACTACTTCGACACCACTGCGCCCATGACTAACTCGGCGCCACCTTGCGCCTGCGGCTCCACGGCGACTTCCTCGACATCGGCTACCCCGACTCGACATCGACCACGGCATTCTTCACACGGCTACCTCGACCACGGCTCCACCACCCACGCTCTCGGCTACCTCGACAAACGGCACAAAGGGCTATCGCCTTGCTTGAGCAACCTCGTCGGTTGCCACTCCAGCCACGACTCCGCGATGCGTCG